>NW_026988817.1:0-167899 GCF_030222135.1 Aotus nancymaae | reverse complement strand
AAATCCAAAACGCAGCTATCTAACAGAACGGTTGTCAATGTGTGCACTCAACTTCCAGAGTTAAACCCGTGTGTGGATTCAGCAGTCTGCAAACACTTTCTGTGCAGAGTCCCAAAACAGGCGTTTTCAGCCCATTACCGGCATATGGAAGAAACAGCAGTAAGCACAGGGAAATATCTGCTTCTAAATCCAAAACGCAGCTATCTAACAGAACGGTTGTCAATGTGTGCACTCAACTTCCAGAGTTAAACCCGTGTGTGGATTCAGCGGTCTGCAAACACTTTCTCTGCAGAGTCCCAAAGCAGGCGTTTTCAGCCCATTACCGGCATATGGAAAAAACAGCAGTAAGCACAGGGAAATATCTGCTTCTAAATCCAAAACGCAGCTATCTAACAGAACGGTTGTCAATGTGTGCACTCAACTTCCAGAGTTAAACCCGTGTGTGGATTCAGCAGTCTGCAAACACTTTCTGTGCAGAGTCCCATAACTGGCGTTTTCAGCCCATTACCGGCATATGGAAGAAACAGCAGTAAGCACAGGGAAATATCTGCTTCTAAATCGAAAACGCAACTATCTAACAGAACGATTGTCAATGTGTGCACTCAACTTCCAGAGTTAAACCCGTGTGTGGATTCAGCAGTCTGCAAACACTTTCTCTGCAGAGTCCCAAAACAGGCGTTTTCAGCGCTTTACCGGCATATGGAAGAAACAGCAGTAAGCACAGGGAAATATCTGCTTCTAAATCCAAAACGCAGCTATCTAACAGAACGGTTGTCAATGTGTGCACTCAACTTCCAGAGTTAAACCCGTGTGTGGATTCAGCAGTCTGCAAACACTTTCTCTGCAGACTCCCAAAACAGGCGTTTTCAGCCCATTACCGGCATATGGAAGAAACAGCAGTAAGCACAGGGAAATATCTGCTTCTAAATCCAAAACGCAGCTATCTAACAGAACGGTTGTCAATGTGTGCACTCAACTTCCAGAGTTAAACCCGTGTGTGGATTCGGCAGTCTGCAAACACTTTCTCTGCAGAGTCCCATAACAGGCGTTTTCAGCCCATTACCGGCATATGGAAGAAACAGCAGTAAGCACAGGGAAATATCTGCTTCTAAATCCAAAACGCAGCTATCTAACAAAACGGTTGTCAATGTGTGCACTCAACTTCCAGAGTTAAACCCGTGTGTGGATTCAGCAGTCTGCAAACACTTTCTCTGCAGAGTCCCAAAACAGGCGTTTTCAGCCCATTACCGGCATATGGAAGAAACAGCAGTCAACACAGGGAAATATCTGCTTCTAAATCCAAAACGCAGCTATCTAACAGAACGGTTGTCAATGTGTGCACTCAACTTCCAGAGTTAAACCTGTGTGTGGATTCAGCAGTCTGCAAACACTTTCTCTGCAGAGTCCCAAAGCAGGCGTTTTCAGCCCATTACCGGCATATGGAAGAAACAGCAGTAAGCACAGGGAAATATCTGCTTCTAAATCCAAAACGCAGCTATCTAACAGAACGGTTGTCAATGTGTGCACTCAACTTCCAGAGTTAAAACCGTGTGTGGATTCAGCAGTCTGCAAACACTTTCTCTGCAGAGTCCCAAAACAGGCGTTTTCAGCCCATTACCGGCATATGGAAGAAACAGCAGTAAGCACAGGGAAATATCTGCTTCTAAATCCAAAACGCAGCTATCTAACAGAACGGTTGTCAATGTGTGCACTCAACTTCCAGAGTTAAACCCGTGTGTGGATTCAGCAGTCTGCAAACACTTTCTCTGCAGAGTCCCAAAACAGGCGTTTTCAGCGCTTTACCGGCATATGGAAGAAACAGCAGTAAGCACAGGGAAATATCTGCTTCTAAATCCAAAACGCAGCTATCTAACAGAACGGTTGTCAATGTGTGCACTCAACTTCCAGAGTTAAACCCGTGTGTGGATTCAGCAGTCTGGAAACACTTTCTCTGCAGAGTCCCAAAACAGGCGTTTTCAGCCCATTACCAGCATATGGAAGAAACAGCAGTAAGCACAGGGAAATATCTGCTTCTAAATCCAAAACGCAGCTATCTAACAGAACGGTTTTCAATGTGTGCACTCAACTTCCAGAGTTAAACCCGTGTGTGGATTCAGCAGTCTGCAAACACTTCTCTGCAGAGTCCCAAAACAGGCGTTTTCAGCCCATTACCGGCATATGGAAGAAACAGCAGTAAGCACAGGGAAATATCTGCTTCTAAATCCAAAACGCAGCTATCTAACAGAACGGATGTCAACGTGTGCACTCAACTTCCAGAGTTAAACCCGTGTGTGGATTCAGCAGTCTGAAAACACTTTCTGTGCAGAGTCCCAAAACAGGCGTTTTCAGCCCATTACCGGCATATGGAAGAAACAGCAGTAAGCACAGGGAAATATCTGCTTCTAAATCCAAAACGCAGCAATCTAACAGAACGGTTGTCAATGTGTGCACTCAACTTCCAGAGTTAAACCCGTGTGTGGATTCAGCAGTCTGCAAACACTTTCTCTGCAGACTCCCAAAACAGGCGTTTTCAGCCCATTACCGGCATATGGAAGAAACAGCAGTAAGCACAGGGAAATATCTGCTTCTAAATCCAAAATGCAGCTTTCTAACAGAACGGTTGTCAATATGTGCACTCAACTTCCAGAGTTAAACCCGTGTGTGGATTCAGCAGTCTGCAAACACTTTCTCTGCAGAGTCCCAAAAGAGGCGTTTTCAGCCCATTACCGGCATATGGAAGAAACAGCAGTAAGCACAGGGAAATATCTGCTTCTAAATCCAAAACGCCGCTATCTAACAGAACGGTTGTCAATGTGTGCACTCAACTTCCAGAGTTAAACCCGTGTGTGGATTCAGCAGTCTGCAAACACTTTCTCTGCAGAGTCCCATAACAGGCGTTTTCAGCCCATTACCGGCATACGGAAGAAACAGCAGTAAGCACAGGGAAATATCTGCTTCTAAATCCAAAACGCAGCTATCTAACAGAACGGTTGTCAATGTGTGCACTCAACTTCCAGAGTTAAACCCGTGTGTGGATTCAGCAGTCTGCAAACACTTTCTCTGCAGAGTCCCAAAACAGGCGTTTTCAGCCCATTACCGGCATATGGAAGAAACAGCAGTAAGCACAGGGAAATATCTGCTTCTAAATCCAAAACTCAGCAATCTAACAGATCGGTTGTCAATGTGTGCACTCAACTTCCAGAGTTAAACCCGTGTGTGGATTCAGCAGTCTGCAAACACTTTCTCTGCAGACTCCCAAAACAGGCGTTTTCAGCCCATTACCGGCATATGGAAGAAACAGCAGTAAGCACAGGGAAATATCTGCTTCTAAATCCAAAACGCAGCTATCTAACAGAACGGTTGTCAATGTGTGCACTCAACTTCCAGAGTTAAACCCGTGTGTGGATTCAGCAGTCTGCAAACACTTTCTGTGCAGAGTCCCAAAACTGGCGTTTTCAGCCCATTACCGGCATATGGAAGAAACAGCAGTAAGCACAGGGAAATATCTGCTTCTAAATCCAAAATGCAGCTATCTAACAGAACGGTTGTCAATATGTGCACTCAACTTCCAGAGTTAAACCCGTGTGTGGATTCAGCAGTCTGCAAACACTTTCTCTGCAGAGTCCCAAAAGAGGCGTTTTCAGCCCATTACCGGCATATGGAAGAAACAGCAGTAAGCACAGGGAAATATCTGCTTCTAAATCCAAAACGCAGCTATCTAACAGAACGGTTGTCAATGTGTGCACTCAACCTCCAGAGTTAAACCCGTGTGTGGATTCAGCAGTCTGCAAACACTTTCTCTGCAGAGTCCCATAACAGGCGTTTTCAGCCCATTACCGGCATATGGAAGAAACAGCAGTAAGCACAGGGAAATATCTGCTTCTAAATCCAAAACGCAGCTATCTAACAGAACGGTTGTCAATGTGTGCACTCAACTTCCAGAGTTAAACCCGTGTGTGGATTCAGCAGTCTGCAGAGACTTTCTCTGCAGAGTCCCAAAACAGGCGTTTTCAGCCCATTACCGGCATATGGAAGAAACAGCAGTAAGCACAGGGAAATATCTGCTTCTAAATCCAAAACGCAGCTATCTAACAGAACGGTTGTCAATGTGTGCACTCAACTTCCAGAGTTAAACCCGTGTGTGGATTCAGCAGTCTGAAAACACTTTCTCTGCAGAGTCCCAAAACAGGCGTTTTCAGCCCATTACCGGAATATGGAAGAAACAGCAGGAAGCACAGGGAAATATCTGCTTCTAAATCCAAAACGCAGCTATCTAACAGAACGGTTGTCAATGTGTGCACTCAACTTCCAGAGTTAAACCCGTGTGTGGATTCAGCAGTCTGCAAACACTTTCTGTGCAGAGTCCCAAAACAGGCGTTTTCAGCCCATTACCGGCATATGGAAGAAACAGCAGTAAGCACAGGGAAATATCTGCTTCTAAATCCAAAACGCAGCTATCTAACAGAACGGTTGTCAATGTGTGCACTCAACTTCCAGAGTTAAACCCGTGTGTGGATTCAGCAGTCTGCAAACACTTTCTCTGCAGAGTCCCAAAACAGGCGTTTTCAGCCCATTACCGGCATATGGAAGAAACAGCAGTAAGCACAGGGAAATATCTGCTTCTATATCCAAAACGCAGCTATCTAACAGAACGGTTGTCAATGTGTGCACTCAACTTCCAGAGTTAAACCCGTGTGTGGATTCAGCAGTCTGCAAACACTTTCTGTGCAGAGTCCCAAAACTGGCGTTTTCAGCCCATTACCGGCATATGGAAGAAACAGCAGTAAGCACAGGGAAATATCTGCTTCTAAATCCAAAATGCAGCTATCTAACAGAACGGTTGTCAATATGTGCACTCAACTTCCAGAGTTAAACCCGTGTGTGGATTCAGCAGTCTGCAAACACTTTCTCTGCAGAGTCCCAAAACAGGCGTTTTCAGCCCATTACCGGCATATGGAAGAAACAGCAGTAAGCACAGGGAAATATCTGCTTCTAAATCCAAAACGCAGCTATCTAACAGAACGGTTGTCAATGTGTGCACTCAACTTCCAGAGTTAAACCCGTGTGTGGATTCAGCAGTCTGCAAACACTTTCTCTGCAGAGTCCCAAAACAGGCGTTTTCAGCCCATTACCGGCATATGGAAGAAACAGCAGTAAGCACAGGGAAATATCTGCTTCTAAATCCAAAACGCAGCTATCTAACAGAACGGTTGTCAATGTGTGCACTCAACTTCCAGAGTTAAACCCGTGTGTGGATTCAGCAGTCTGCAAACACTTTCTCTGCAGAGTCCCAAAACAGGCGTTTTCAGCCCATTACCGGCATATGGAAGAAACAGCAGTAGGCACAGGGAAATATCTGCTTCTAAATCCAAAACGCAGCTATCTAACAGAACGGTTGTCAATGTGTGCACTCAACTTCCAGAGTTAAACCCGTGTGTGGATTCAGCAGTCTGCAGAGACTTTCTCTGCAGAGTCCCAAAACAGGCGTTTTCAGCCCATTACCGGCATATGGAAGAAACAGCAGTAAGCACAGGGAAATATCTGCTTCTAAATCCAAAACGCAGCTATCTAACAGAACGGTTGTCAATGTGTGCACTCAACTTCCAGAGTTAAACCCGTGTGTGGATTCAGCAGTCTGGAAACACTTTCTCTGCAGAGTCCCAAAACAGGCGTTTTCAGCCCATTACCGGCATATGGAAGAAACAGCAGTAAGCACAGGGAAATATCTGCTTCTAAATCCAAAACGCAGCTATCTAACAGAACGGTTGTCAATGTGTGCACTCAACTTCCAGAGTTAAACCCGTGTGTGGATTCAGCAGTCTGCAAACACTTCTCTGCAGAGTCCCAAAACAGGCGTTTTCAGCCCATTACCGGCATATGGAAGAAACAGCAGTAAGCACAGGGAAATATCTGCTTCTAAATCCAAAACGCAGCTATCTAACAGAACGGTTGTCAACGTGTGCACTCAACTTCCAGAGTTAAACCCGTGTGTGGATTCAGCAGTCTGAAAACACTTTCTGTGCAGAGTCCCAAAACAGGCGTTTTCAGCCCATTACCGGCATATGGAAGAAACAGCAGTAAGCACAGGGAAATATCTGCTTCTAAATCCAAAACGCAGCTATCTAACAGAACGTTTGTCAATGTGTGCACTCAACTTCCAGAGTTAAACTCGTGTGTGGATTCAGCAGTCTGCAAACACTTTCTCTGCAGAGTCCCAAAACAGGCGTTTTCATCCCATTACCAGCATATGGAAGAAACAGCATTAAGCACAGGGAAATATCTGCTTCTAAATCCAAAACGCAGCTATCTAACAGAACGGTTGTCAATGTGTGCACTCAACTTCCAGAGTTAAACCCGTGTGTGGATTCAGCAGTCTGCAAACACTTTCTCTGCAGAGTCCCAAAACAGGCGTTTTCAGCCCATTACCGGCATATGGAAGAAACAGCAGTAAGCACAGGGAAATATCTGCTTCTAAATCCAAAACGCAGCTATCTAACAGAACGGTTGTCAATGTGTGCACTCAACTTCCAGAGTTAAACCCGTGTGTGGATTCAGCAGTCTGCAAACAGTTTCTCTGCAGAGTCCCAAAACAGGCGTTTTCAGCCCATTACCGGCATATGGAAGAAACAGCAGTAAGCACAGGGACATATCTACTTCTAAATCCAAAACGCAGCTATCTAACAGAACGGTTGTCAATGTGTGCACTCAACTTCCAGAGTTAAACCCGTGTGTGGATTCAGCAGTCTGCAAACACTTTCTCTGCAGAGTCCCAAAACAGGCGTTTTCAGCCCATTACCGGCATATGGAAGAAACAGCAGTAAGCACAGGGAAATATCTGCTTCTAAATCCAAAACGCAGCTATCTAACAGAACGGTTGTCAATGTGTGCACTCAACTTCCAGAGTTAAACCCGTGTGTGGATTCAGCAGTCTGCAAACACTTTCTCTGCAGTGTCCCAAAGCAGGCGTTTTCAGCCCATTACCGGCATATGGAAAAAACAGCAGTAAGCACAGGGAAATATCTGCTTCTAAATCCAAAACGCAGCTATCTAACAGAACGGTTGTCAATGTGTGCACTCAACTTCCAGAGTTAAACCCGTGTGTGGATTCAGCAGTCTGCAAACACTTTCTCTGCAGAGTCCCAAAACAGGCGTTTTCAGCCCATTACCGGCATATGGAAGAAACAGCAGTAAGCACAGGGAAAAATCTGCTTCTAAATCCAAAACGCAGCTATCTAACAGAACGATTGTCAATGTGTGCACTCAACTTCCAGAGTTAAACCCGTGTGTGGATTCAGCAGTCTGCAAACAATTTCTCTGCAGAGTCCCAAAACAGGCGTTTTCAGCCCATTACCGGCATATGGAAGAAACAGCAGTAAGCACAGGGAAATATATGCTTCTAAATCCAAAACGCAGCTATCTAACAGAACGGTTGTCAATGTGTGCACTCAACTTCCAGATTTAAACCCGTGTGTGGATTCAGCAGTCTGCAAACACTTTCTCTGCAGAGTCCCAAAACAGGCGTTTTCAGCCCATTACCGGAATATGGAAGAAACAGCAGGAAGCACAGGGAAATATCTGCTTCTAAATCCAAAACGCAGCTATCTAACAGAACGGTTGTCAATGTGTGCACTCAACTTCCAGAGTTAAACCCGTGTGTGGATTCAGCAGTCTGCAAACACTTTCTGTGCAGAGTCCCAAAACAGGCGTTTTCAGCCCATTACCGGCATATGGAAGAAACAGCAGTAAGCACAGGGAAATATCTGCTTCTAAATCCAAAACGCAGCTATCTAACAGAACGGTTGTCAATGTGTCCTCTCAACTTCCAGAGTTAAACCCGTGTGTGGATTCAGCAGTCTGCAAACACTTTCTCTGCAGAGTCCCAAAACAGGCGTTTTCAGCCCATTACCGGCATATGGAAGAAACAGCAGTAAGCACAGGGAAATATCTGCTTCTAAATCCAAAACGCAGCTATCTAACAGAACGGTTGTCAATGTGTGCACTCAACTTCCAGAGTTAAACCCGTGTGTGGATTCAGCAGTCTGGAAACACTTTCTCTGCAGAGTCCCAAAACAGGCATTTTCAGCCCATTACCGGCATATGGAAGAAACAGCAGTAAGCACAGGGAAATATCTGCTTCTAAATCCAAAACGCAGCAATCTAACAGAACGGTTGTCAATGTGTGCACTCAACTTCCAGAGTTAAACCCGTGTGTGGATTCAGCAGTCTGCAAACAATTTCTGTGCAGAGTCCCAAAACAGGCGTTTTCAGCCCATTACCGGCATATGGAAGAAACAGCAGTAAGCACAGGGAAATATCTGCTTCTAAATCCAAAACGCAGCTATCTAACAGAACGGTTGTCAATGTGTGCACTCAACTTCCAGAGTTAAACCCGTGTGTGGATTCAGCAGTCTGCAAACACTTTCTCTGCAGAGTCCCAAAACAGGCGTTTTCAGCCCATTACCGGCATATGGAAGAAACAGCAGTAAGCACAGGGACATATCTGCTTCTAAATCCAAAACGCAGCTATCTAACAGAACGGTTGTCAATGTGTGCACTCAACTTCCAGAGTTAAACCCGTGTGTGGATTCAGCAGTCTGCAAACACTTTCTGTGCAGAGTCCCAAAACAGGCGTTTTCAGCCCATTACCGGCATATGGAAGAAACAGCAGTAAGCACAGGGAAATATCTGCTTCTAAATCCAAAACGCAGCTATCTAACAGAACGGTTGTCAATGTGTGCTCTCAACTTCCAGAGTTAAACCCGTGTGTGGATTCAGCAGTCTGCAAACACTTTCTCTGCAGAGTCCCAAAGCAGGCGTTTTCAGCCCATTACCGGCATATGGAAAAAACAGCAGTAAGCACAGGGAAATATCTGCTTCTAAATCCAAAACGCAGCTATCTTACAGAACGGTTGTCAATGTGTGCACTCAACTTCCAGAGTTAAACCCGTGTGTGGATTCAGCAGTCTGCAAAAACTTTCTGTGCAGAGTCCCAAAACTGGCGTTTTCAGCCCATTACCGGCATATGGAAGAAACAGCAGTAAGCACAGGGAAATATCTGCTTCTAAATCCAAAACGCAGCTATCTAACAGAACGATTGTCAATGTGTGCACTCAACTTCCAGAGTTAAACCCGTGTGTGGATTCAGCAGTCTGCAAACACTTTCTCTGCAGGGTCCCAAAACAGGCGTTTTCAGCGCTTTACCGGCATATGGAAGAAACAGCAGTAAGCACAGGGAAATATCTGCTTCTAAATCCAAAACGCAGCTATCTAACAGAACGGTTGTCAATGTGTGCACTCAACTTCCAGAGTTAA
This sequence comes from Aotus nancymaae, assembly GCF_030222135.1. Lineage (NCBI taxonomy): Eukaryota > Metazoa > Chordata > Mammalia > Primates > Aotidae > Aotus > Aotus nancymaae. The sequence goes on along the minus strand of NW_026988817.1, from coordinate 158,587 downwards.
ACCCGTGTGTGGATTCAGCAGTCTGGAAACACTTTCTCTGCAGAGTCCCAAAACAGGCGTTTTCAGCCCATTACCGGCATATGGAAGAAACAGCAGTAAGCACAGGGAAATATCTGCTTCTAAATCCAAAACGCAGCTATCTAACAGAACGGTTGTCAATGTGTGCACTCAACTTCCAGAGTTAAACCCGTGTGTGGATTCAGCAGTCTGCAAACACTTTCTCTGCAGAGTCCCAAAACAGGCGTTTTCAGCCCATTGCCGGCATATGGAAGAAACAGCAGTAAGCACAGGGAAATATATGCTTCTAAATCCAAAACGCAGCTATCTAACAGAACGGTTGTCAATGTGTGCACTCAACTTCCAGAGTTAAACCCGTGTGTGGATTCAGCAGTCTGCAAACACTTTCTCTGCAGAGTCCCAAAACAGGCGTTTTCAGCCCATTACCGGAATATGGAAGAAACAGCAGGAAGCACAGGGAAATATCTGCTTCTAAATCCAAAACGCAGCTATCTAACAGAACGGTTGTCAATGTGTGCACTCAACTTCCAGAGTTAAACCCGTGTGTGGATTCAGCAGTCTGCAAACACTTTCTGTGCAGAGTCCCAAAACAGGCGTTTTCAGCCCATTACCGGCATATGGAAGAAACAGCAGTAAGCACAGGGAAATATCTGCTTCTAAATCCAAAACGCAGCTATCTAACAGAACGGTTGTCAATGTGTGCACTCAACTTCCAGAGTTAAACCCGTGTGTGGATTCAGCAGTCTGCAAACACTTTCTCTGCAGAGTCCCAAAACAGGCGTTTTCAGCCCATTACCGGCATATGGAAGAAACAGCAGTAAGCACAGGGAAATATCTGCTTCTAAATCCAAAACGCAGCTATCTAACAGAACGGTTGTCAATGTGTGCACTCAACTTCCAGAGTTAAACCCGTGTGTGGATTCAGCAGTCTGCAAACACTTTCTGTGCAGAGTCCCAAAACTGGCGTTTTCAGCCCATTACCGGCATATGGAAGAAACAGCAGTAAGCACAGGGAAATATCTGCTTCTAAATCCAAAATGCAGCTATCTAACAGAACGGTTGTCAATATGTGCACTCAACTTCCAGAGTTAAACCCGTGTGTGGATTCAGCAGTCTGCAAACACTTTCTCTGCAGAGTCCCAAAACAGGCGTTTTCAGCCCATTACCGGCATATGGAAGAAACAGCAGTAAGCACAGGGAAATATCTGCTTCTAAATCCAAAACGCAGCTATCTAACAGAACGGTTATCAATGTGTGCACTCAACTTCCAGAGTTAAACCCGTGTGTGGATTCAGCAGTCTACAAACACTTTCTCTGCAGAGTCCCATAACAGGCGTTTTCAGCCCATTACCGGCATATGGAAGAAACAGCAGTAAGCACAGGGAAATATCTGCTTCTAAATCCAAAACGCAGCTATCTAACAGAACGGTTGTCAATGTGTGCACTCAACTTCCAGAGTTAAACCCGTGTGTGGATTCAGCAGTCTGCAAACACTTTCTCTGCAGAGTCCCAAAACAGGCGTTTTCAGCCCATTACCGGCATATGGAAGAAACAGCAGTAAGCACAGGGAAATATCTGCTTCTAAATCCAAAACGCAGCTATCTAACAGAACGGTTGTCAATGTGTGCACTCAACTTCCAGAGTTAAACCCGTGTGTGGATTCAGCAGTCTGCAAACACTTTCTCTGCAGAGTCCCAAAACAGGCGTTTTCAGCGCTTTACCGGCATATGGAAGAAACAGCAGTAAGCACAGGGAAATATCTGCTTCTAAATCCAAAACGCAGCTATCTAACAGAACGGTTGTCAATGTGTGCACTCAACTTCCAGAGTTAAACCCGTGTGTGGATTCAGCAGTCTGGAAACACTTTCTCTGCAGAGTCCCAAAACAGGCGTTTTCAGCCCATTACCAGCATATGGAAGAAACAGCAGTAAGCACAGGGAAATATCTGCTTCTAAATCCAAAACGCAGCTATCTAACAGAACGGTTGTCAATGTGTGCACTCAACTTCCAGAGTTAAACCCGTGTGTGGATTCAGCAGTCTGCAAACACTTCTCTGCAGAGTCCCAAAACAGGCGTTTTCAGCCCATTACCGGCATATGGAAGAAACAGCAGTAAGCACAGGGAAATATCTGCTTCTAAATCCAAAACGCAGCTATCTAACAGAACGGATGTCAACGTGTGCACTCAACTTCCAGAGTTAAACCCGTGTGTGGATTCAGCAGTCTGAAAACACTTTCTGTGCAGAGTCCCAAAACAGGCGTTTTCAGCCCATTACCGGCATATGGAAGAAACAGCAGTAAGCACTGGGAAATATCTGCTTCTACATCCAAAACGCAGCAATCTAACAGAACGGTTGTCAATGTGTGCACTCAACTTCCAGAGTTAAACCCGTGTGTGGATTCAGCAGTCTGCAAACACTTTCTCTGCAGACTCCCAAAACAGGCGTTTTCAGCCCATTACCGGCATATGGAAGAAACAGCAGTAAGCACAGGGAAATATCTGCTTCTAAATCCAAAACGCAGCTATCTAACAGAACGGTTGTCAATGTGTGCACTCAACTTCCAGAGTTAAACCCGTGTGTGGATTCAGCAGTCTGCAAACACTTTCTGTGCAGAGTCCCAAAACTGGCGTTTTCAGCCCATTACCGGCATATGGAAGAAACAGCAGTAAGCACAGGGAAATATCTGCTTCTAAATCCAAAATGCAGCTATCTAACAGAACGGTTGTCAATATGTGCACTCAACTTCCAGAGTTAAACCCGTGTGTGGATTCAGCAGTCTGCAAACACTTTCTCTGCAGAGTCCCAAAAGAGGCGTTTTCAGCCCATTACCGGCATATGGAAGAAACAGCAGTAAGCACAGGGAAATATCTGCTTCTAAATCCAAAACGCAGCTATCTAACAGAACGGTTGTCAATGTGTGCACTCAACCTCCAGAGTTAAACCCGTGTGTGGATTCAGCAGTCTGCAAACACTTTCTCTGCAGAGTCCCATAACAGGCGTTTTCAGCCCATTACCGGCATATGGAAGAAACAGCAGTAAGCACAGGGAAATATCTGCTTCTAAATCCAAAACGCAGCTATCTAACAGAACGGTTGTCAATGTGTGCACTCAACTTCCAGAGTTAAACCCGTGTGTGGATTCAGCAGTCTGCAAACACTTTCTCTGCAGAGTCCCAAAACAGGCGTTTTCAGCCCATTACCGGCATATGGAAGAAACAGCAGTAAGCACAGGGAAATATCTGCTTCTAAATCCAAAACGCAGCAATCTAACAGAACGGTTGTCAATGTGTGCACTCAACTTCCAGAGTTAAACCCGTGTGTGGATTCAGCAGTCTGCAAACACTTTCTCTGCAGACTCCCAAAACAGGCGTTTTCAGCCCATTACCGGCATATGGAAGAAACAGCAGTAAGCACAGGGAAATATCTGCTTCTAAATCCAAAACGCAGCTATCTAACAGAACGGTTGTCAATGTGTGCACTCAACTTCCAGTGTTAAACCCGTGTGTGGATTCAGCAGTCTGCAAACACTTTCTCTGCAGAGTCCCAAAACAGGCGTTTTCAGCCCATTACCTGCATATGGAAGAAACAGCAGTAAGCACTGGGAAATATCTGCTTCTAAATCCAAAACGCAGCTATCTAACAGAACGGTTGTCAATGTGTGCACTCAACTTCCAGAGTTAAACCCGTGTGTGGATTCAGCAGTCTGCAAACACTTTCTCTGCAGAGTCCCAAAACAGGCGTTTTCAGCCCATTACCGTCATATGGAAGAAACAGCAGTAAGCACAGGGAAATATCTGCTTCTAAATCCAAAACGCAGCTATCTAACAGAACGGTTGTCAATGTGTGCACTCAACTTCCAGAGTTAAACCCGTGTGTGGATTCAGCAGTCTGCAAACACTTTCTGTGCAGAGTCCCAAAACAGGCGTTTTCAGCCCATTACCGGCATATGGAAGAAACAGCAGTAAGCACAGGGAAATATCTGCTTCTAAATCCAAAACGCAGCTATCTAACAGAACGGTTGTCAATGTGTGCACTCAACTTCCAGAGTTAAACCCGTGTGTGGATTCAGCAGTCTGGAAACACTTTCTCTGCAGAGTCCCAAAACAGGCGTTTTCAGCCCATTACCGGCATATGGAAGAAACAGCAGTAAGCACAGGGAAATAACTGCTTCTAAATCCAAAAATCAGCTATCTAACAGAACGGTTGTCAATGTGTGCACTCAACTTCCAGAGTTAAACCCGTGTGTGGATTCAGCAGTCTGCAAACACTTTCTCTGCAGAGTCCCAAAACAGGCGTTTTCAGCCCATTACCGGCATATGGAAGAAACAGCAGTAAGCACAGGGAAATATCTGCTTCTAAATCCAAAACGCAGCAATCTAACAGAACGGTTGTCAATGTGTGCACTCAACTTCCAGAGTTAAACCCGTGTGTGGATTCAGCAGTCTGCAAACAATTTCTGTGCAGAGTCCCAAAACAGGCGTTTTCAGCCCATTACCGGCATATGGAAGAAACAGCAGTAAGCACAGGGAAATATCTGCTTCTAAATCCAAAACGCAGCTATCTAACAGAACGGTTGTCAATGTGTGCACTCAACTTCCAGAGTTAAACCCGTGTGTGGATTCAGCAGTCTGCAAACACTTTCTCTGCAGAGTCCCAAAACTGACGTTTTCAGCCCATTACCGGCATATGGAAGAAACAGCAGTAAGCACAGGGAAATATCTGCTTCTAAATCCAAAACGCAGCTATCTAACAGAACGGTTGTCAATGTGTGCACTCAACTTCCAGAGTTAAACCCGTGTGTGGATTCAGCAGTCTGCAAACACTTTCTCTGCAGAGTCCCAAAACAGGCGTTTTCAGCCCATTACCAGCATATGGAAGAAACAGCAGTAAGCACAGGGAAATATCTGCTTCTAAATCCAAAACGCAGCTATCTAACAGAACGGTTGTCAATGTGTGCACTCAACTTCCAGAGTTAAACCCGTGTGTGGATTCAGCAGTCTGGAAACACTTTCTCTGCAGAGTCCCAAAACAGGCGTTTTCAGCCCATTTCCGGCATATGGAAGAAACAGCGGTAAGCACAGGTAAATATCTGCTTCTAAATCCAAAACGCACCTATCTAACAGAACGGTTGTCAATGTGTGCACTCAACTTCCAGAGTTAAACCCGTGTGTGGATTCGGCAGTCTGCAAACACTTTCTCTGGAGAGTCCCAAAACAGGCGTTTTCAGCCCATTACCGGCATATGGAAGAAACAGCAGGAAGCACAGGGAAATATCTGTTTCTAAATCCAAAACGCAGCTATCTAACAGAACGGTTGTCAATGTGTGCACTCAACTTCCAGAGTTAAACCCGTGTGTGGATTCAGCAGTCTGCAAACACTTTCTCTGCAGAGTCCCAAAACAGGCGTTTTCAGCCCATTACCGGCATATGGAAGAAACAGCAGTAAGCACAGGGAAATATCTGCTTCTAAATCCAAAACGCAGCTATCTAACAGAACGGTTGTCAATGTGTGCACTCAACTTCCAGAGTTAAACCCGTGTGTGGATTCAGCAGTCTGGAAACACTTTCTCTGCAGAGTCCCAAAACAGGCATTTTCAGCCCATTACCGGCATATGGAATAAACAGCAGTAAGCACAGGGAAATATCTGCTTCTAAATCCAAAACGCAGCTATCTAACAGAACGGTTGTCAATGTGTGCACTCAACTTCCAGAGTTAAACCCGTGTGTGGATTCAGCAGTCTGCAAACACTTTCTCTGCAGAGTCCCAAAACAGGCGTTTTCAGCCCATTACCGGCATATGGAAGAAACAGCAGTAAGCACAGGGAAATATCTGCTTCTAAATCCAAAACGCAGCTATCTAACAGAACGGTTGTCAATGTGTGCACTCAACTTCCAGAGTTAAACCCGTGTGTGGATTCAGCAGTCTGCAAACACTTTCTCTGCAGAGTCCCAAAACAGGCGTTTTCAGCCCATTACCGGCATATGGAAGAAACAGCAGTAAGCACAGGGACATATCTGCTTCTAAATCTAAAACGCAGCTATCTAACAGAACGGTTGTCAATGTGTGCACTCAACTTCCAGAGTTAAACCCGTGTGTGGATTCAGCAGTCTGCAAACACTTTCTCTGCAGAGTCCCAAAACAGGCGTTTTCAGCCCATTACCGGCATATGGAAGAAACAGCAGTAAGCACAGGGACATATCTGCTTCTAAATCCAAAACGCAGCTATCTAACAGAACGGTTGTCAATGTGTGCACTCAACTTCCAGAGTTAAACCCGTGTGTGGATTCAGCAGTCTGCAAACACTTTCTGTGCAGAGTCCCAAAACAGGCGTTTTCAGCCCATTACCGGCATATGGAAGAAACAGCAGTAAGCACAGGGAAATATCTGCTTCTAAATCCAAAACGCAGCTATCTAACAGAACGGTTGTCAATGTGTGCTCTCAACTTCCAGAGTTAAACCCGTGTGTGGATTCAGCAGTCTGCAAACACTTTCTCTGCAGAGTCCCAAAGCAGGCGTTTTCAGCCCATTACCGGCATATGGAAAAAACAGCAGTAAGCACAGGGAAATATCTGCTTCTAAATCCAAAACGCAGCTATCTAACAGAACGGTTGTCAATGTGTGCACTCAACTTCCAGAGTTAAACCCGTGTGTGGATTCAGCAGTCTGCAAAAACTTTCTGTGCAGAGTCCCAAAACTGGCGTTTTCAGCCCATTACCGGCATATGGAAGAAACAGCAGTAAGCACAGGGAAATATCTGCTTCTAAATCCAAAACGCAGCTATCTAACAGAACGATTGTCAATGTGTGCACTCAACTTCCAGAGTTAAACCCGTGTGTGGATTCAGCAGTCTGCAAACACTTTCTCTGCAGGGTCCCAAAACAGGCGTTTTCAGCGCTTAACCGGCATATGGAAGAAACAGCAGTAAGCACAGGGAAATATCTGCTTCTAAATCCAAAACGCAGCTATCTAACAGAACGGTTGTCAATGTGTGCACTCAACTTCCAGAGTTAAACCCGTGTGTGGATTCAGCAGTCTGGAAACACTTTCTCTGCAGAGTCCCAAAACAGGCGTTTTCAGCCCATTACCGGCATATGGAAGAAACAGCAGTAAGCACAGGGAAATATCTGCTTCTAAATCCAAAACGCAGCTATCTAACAGAACGGTTGTCAATGTGTGCACTCAACTTCCAGAGTTAAACCCGTGTGTGGATTCAGCAGTCTGCAAACACTTTCTCTGCAGAGTCCCAAAACAGGCGTTTTCAGCCCATTGCCGGCATATGGAAGAAACAGCAGTAAGCACAGGGAAATATATGCTTCTAAATCCAAAACGCAGCTATCTAACAGAACGGTTGTCAATGTGTGCACTCAACTTCCAGAGTTAAACCCGTGTGTGGATTCAGCAGTCTGAAAACACTTTCTCTGCAGAGTCCCAAAACAGGCGTTTTCAGCCCATTACCGGAATATGGAAGAAACAGCAGGAAGCACAGGGAAATATCTGCTTCTAAATCCAAAACGCAGCTATCTAACAGAACGGTTGTCAATGTGTGCACTCAACTTCCAGAGTTAAACCCGTGTGTGGATTCAGCAGTCTGCAAACACTTTCTGTGCAGAGTCCCAAAACAGGCGTTTTCAGCCCATTACCGGCATATGGAAGAAACAGCAGTAAGCACAGGGAAATATCTGCTTCTAAATCCAAAACGCAGCTATCTAACAGAACGGTTGTCAATGTGTGCACTCAACTTCCAGAGTTAAACCCGTGTGTGGATTCAGCAGTCTGCAAACACTTTCTCTGCAGAGTCCCAAAACAGGCGTTTTCAGCCCATTACCGGCATATGGAAGAAACAGCAGTAAGCACAGGGAAATATCTGCTTCTAAATCCAAAACGCAGCTATCTAACAGAACGGTTGTCAATGTGTGCACTCAACTTCCAGAGTTAAACCCGTGTGTGGATTCAGCAGTCTGCAAACACTTTCTGTGCAGAGTCCCAAAACTGGCGTTTTCAGCCCATTACCGGCATATGGAAGAAACAGCAGTAAGCACAGGGAAATATCTGCTTCTAAATCCAAAATGCAGCTATCTAACAGAACGGTTGTCAATATGTGCACTCAACTTCCAGAGTTAAACCCGTGTGTGGATTCAGCAGTCTGCAAACACTTTCTCTGCAGAGTCCCAAAACAGGCGTTTTCAGCCCATTACCGGCATATGGAAGAAACAGCAGTAAGCACAGGGAAATATCTGCTTCTAAATCCAAAACGCAGCTATCTAACAGAACGGTTATCAATGTGTGCACTCAACTTCCAGAGTTAAACCCGTGTGTGGATTCAGCAGTCTACAAACACTTTCTCTGCAGAGTCCCATAACAGGCGTTTTCAGCCCATTACCGGCATATGGAAGAAACAGCAGTAAGCACAGGGAAATATCTGCTTCTAAATCCAAAACGCAGCTATCTAACAGAACGGTTGTCAATGTGTGCACTCAACTTCCAGAGTTAAACCCGTGTGTGGATTCAGCAGTCTGCAAACACTTTCTCTGCAGAGTCCCAAAACAGGCGTTTTCAGCCCATTACCGGCATATGGAAGAAACAGCAGTAAGCACAGGGAAATATCTGCTTCTAAATCCAAAACGCAGCTATCTAACAGAACGGTTGTCAATGTGTGCACTCAACTTCCAGAGTTAAACCCGTGTGTGGATTCAGCAGTCTGCAAACACTTTCTCTGCAGAGTCCCAAAACAGGCGTTTTCAACGCTTTACCGGCATATGGAAGAAACAGCAGTAAGCACAGGGAAATATCTGCTTCTAAATCCAAAACGCAGCTATCTAACAGAACGGTTGTCAATGTGTGCACTCAACTTCCAGAGTTAAACCCGTGTGTGGATTCAGCAGTCTGGAAACACTTTCTCTGCAGAGTCCCAAAACAGGCGTTTTCAGCCCATTACCAGCATATGGAAGAAACAGCAGTAAGCACAGGGAAATATCTGCTTCTAAATCCAAAACGCAGCTATCTAACAGAACGGTTGTCAATGTGTGCACTCAACTTCCAGAGTTAAACCCGTGTGTGGATTCAGCAGTCTGCAAACACTTCTCTGCAGAGTCCCAAAACAGGCGTTTTCAGCCCATTACCGGCATATGGAAGAAACAGCAGTAAGCACAGGGAAATATCTGCTTCTAAATCCAAAACGCAGCTATCTAACAGAACGGATGTCAACGTGTGCACTCAACTTCCAGAGTTAAACCCGTGTGTGGATTCAGCAGTCTGAAAACACTTTCTGTGCAGAGTCCCAAAACAGGCGTTTTCAGCCCATTACCGGCATATGGAAGAAACAGCAGTAAGCACAGGGAAATATCTGCTTCTACATCCAAAACGCAGCAATCTAACAGAACGGTTGTCAATGTGTGCACTCAACTTCCAGAGTTAAACCCGTGTGTGGATTCAGCAGTCTGCAAACACTTTCTCTGCAGACTCCCAAAACAGGCGTTTTCAGCCCATTACCGGCATATGGAAGAAACAGCAGTAAGCACAGGGAAATATCTGCTTCTAAATCCAAAACGCAGCTATCTAACAGAACGGTTGTCAATGTGTGCACTCAACTTCCAGAGTTAAACCCGTGTGTGGATTCAGCAGTCTGCAAACACTTTCTGTGCAGAGTCCCAAAACTGGCGTTTTCAGCCCATTACCGGCATATGGAAGAAACAGCAGTAAGCACAGGGAAATATCTGCTTCTAAATCCAAAATGCAGCTATCTAACAGAACGGTTGTCAATATGTGCACTCAACTTCCAGAGTTAAACCCGTGTGTGGATTCAGCAGTCTGCAAACACTTTCTCTGCAGAGTCCCAAAAGAGGCGTTTTCAGCCCATTACCGGCATATGGAAGAAACAGCAGTAAGCACAGGGAAATATCTGCTTCTAAATCCAAAACGCAGCTATCTAACAGAACGGTTGTCAATGTGTGCACTCAACCTCCAGAGTTAAACCCGTGTGTGGATTCAGCAGTCTGCAAACACTTTCTCTGCAGAGTCCCATAACAGGCGTTTTCAGCCCATTACCGGCATATGGAAGAAACAGCAGTAAGCACAGGGAAATATCTGCTTCTAAATCCAAAACGCAGCTATCTAACAGAACGGTTGTCAATGTGTGCACTCAACTTCCAGAGTTAAACCCGTGTGTGGATTCAGCAGTCTGCAAACACTTTCTCTGCAGAGTCCCAAAACAGGCGTTTTCAGCCCATTACCGGCATATGGAAGAAACAGCAGTAAGCACAGGGAAATATCTGCTTCTAAATCCAAAACGCAGCAATCTAACAGAACGGTTGTCAATGTGTGCACTCAACTTCCAGAGTTAAACCCGTGTGTGGATTCAGCAGTCTGCAAACACTTTCTCTGCAGACTCCCAAAACAGGCGTTTTCAGCCCATTACCGGCATATGGAAGAAACAGCAGTAAGCACAGGGAAATATCTGCTTCTAAATCCAAAACGCAGCTATCTAACAGAACGGCTGTCAATGTGTGCACTCAACTTCCAGTGTTAAACCCGTGTGTGGATTCAGCAGTCTGCAAACACTTTCTCTGCAGAGTCCCAAAACAGGCGTTTTCAGCCCATTACCTGCATATGGAAGAAACAGCAGTAAGCACTGGGAAATATCTGCTTCTAAATCCAAAACGCAGCTATCTAACAGAACGGTTGTCAATGTGTGCACTCAACTTCCAGAGTTAAACCCGTGTGTGGATTCAGCAGTCTGCAAACACTTTCTCTGCAGAGTCCCAAAACAGGCGTTTTCAGCCCATTACCGTCATATGGAAGAAACAGCAGTAAGCACAGGGAAATATCTGCTTCTAAATCCAAAACGCAGCTATCTAACAGAACGGTTGTCAATGTGTGCACTCAACTTCCAGAGTTAAACCCGTGTGTGGATTCAGCAGTCTGCAAACACTTTCTGTGCAGAGTCCCAAAACAGGCGTTTTCAGCCCATTACCGGCATATGGAAGAAACAGCAGTAAGCACAGGGAAATATCTGCTTCTAAATCCAAAACGCAGCTATCTAACAGAACGGTTGTCAATGTGTGCACTCAACTTCCAGAGTTAAACCCGTGTGTGGATTCAGCGGTCTGCAAACACTTTCTCTGCAGAGTCCCAAAGCAGGCGTTCTCAGCCCATTACCGGCATATGGAAAAAACAGCAGTAAGCACAGGGAAATATCTGCTTCTAAATCCAAAACGCAGCTATCTAACAGAACGGTTGTCAATGTGTGCACTCAACTTCCAGAGTTAAACCCGTGTGTGGATTCAGCAGTCTGCAAACACTTTCTGTGCAGAGTCCCATAACTGGCGTTTTCAGCCCATTACCGGCATATGGAAGAAACAGCAGTAAGCACAGGGAAATATCTGCTTCTAAATCGAAAACGCAACTATCTAACAGAACGATTGTCAATGTGTGCACTCAACTTCCAGAGTTAAACCCGTGTGTGGATTCAGCAGTCTGCAAACACTTTCTCTGCAGAGTCCCAAAACAGGCGTTTTCAGCGCTTTACCGGCATATGGAAGAAACAGCAGTAAGCACAGGGAAATATCTGCTTCTAAATCCAAAACGCAGCTATCTAACAGAACGGTTGTCAATGTGTGCACTCAACTTCCAGAGTTAAACCCGTGTGTGGATTCAGCAGTCTGCAAACACTTTCTCTGCAGACTCCCAAAACAGGCGTTTTCAGCCCATTACCGGCATATGGAAGAAACAGCAGTAAGCACAGGGAAATATCTGCTTCTAAATCCAAAACGCAGCTATCTAACAGAACGGTTGTCAATGTGTGCACTCAACTTCCAGAGTTAAACCCGTGTGTGGATTCGGCAGTCTGCAAACACTTTCTCTGCAGAGTCCCATAACAGGCGTTTTCAGCCCATTACCGGCATATGGAAGAAACAGCAGTAAGCACAGGGAAATATCTGCTTCTAAATCCAAAACGCAGCTATCTAACAAAACGGTTGTCAATGTGTGCACTCAACTTCCAGAGTTAAACCCGTGTGTGGATTCAGCAGTCTGCAAACACTTTCTCTGCAGAGTCCCAAAACAGGCGTTTTCAGCCCATTACCGGCATATGGAAGAAACAGCAGTCAACACAGGGAAATATCTGCTTCTAAATCCAAAACGCAGCTATCTAACAGAACGGTTGTCAATGTGTGCACTCAACTTCCAGAGCTAAACCTGTGTGTGGATTCAGCAGTCTGCAAACACTTTCTCTGCAGAGTCCCAAAGCAGGCGTTTTCAGCCCATTACCGGCATATGGAAGAAACAGCAGTAAGCACAGGGAAATATCTGCTTCTAAATCCAAAACGCAGCTATCTAACAGAACGGTTGTCAATGTGTGCACTCAACTTCCAGAGTTAAAACCGTGTGTGGATTCAGCAGTCTGCAAACACTTTCTCTGCAGAGTCCCAAAACAGGCGTTTTCAGCCCATTACCGGCATATGGAAGAAACAGCAGTAAGCACAGGGAAATATCTGCTTCTAAATCCAAAACGCAGCTATCTAACAGAACGGTTGTCAATGTGTGCACTCAACTTCCAGAGTTAAACCCGTGTGTGGATTCAGCAGTCTGCAAACACTTTCTCTGCAGAGTCCCAAAACAGGCGTTTTCAGCGCTTTACCGGCATATGGAAGAAACAGCAGTAAGCACAGGGAAATATCTGCTTCTAAATCCAAAACGCAGCTATCTAACAGAACGGTTGTCAATGTGTGCACTCAACTTCCAGAGTTAAACCCGTGTGTGGATTCAGCAGTCTGGAAACACTTTCTCTGCAGAGTCCCAAAACAGGCGTTTTCAGCCCATTACCAGCATATGGAAGAAACAGCAGTAAGCACAGGGAAATATCTGCTTCTAAATCCAAAACGCAGCTATCTAACAGAACGGTTTTCAATGTGTGCACTCAACTTCCAGAGTTAAACCCGTGTGTGGATTCAGCAGTCTGCAAACACTTCTCTGCAGAGTCCCAAAACAGGCGTTTTCAGCCCATTACCGGCATATGGAAGAAACAGCAGTAAGCACAGGGAAATATCTGCTTCTAAATCCAAAACGCAGCTATCTAACAGAACGGATGTCAACGTGTGCACTCAACTTCCAGAGTTAAACCCGTGTGTGGATTCAGCAGTCTGAAAACACTTTCTGTGCAGAGTCCCAAAACAGGCGTTTTCAGCCCATTACCGGCATATGGAAGAAACAGCAGTAAGCACAGGGAAATATCTGCTTCTAAATCCAAAACGCAGCAATCTAACAGAACGGTTGTCAATGTGTGCACTCAACTTCCAGAGTTAAACCCGTGTGTGGATTCAGCAGTCTGCAAACACTTTCTCTGCAGACTCCCAAAACAGGCGTTTTCAGCCCATTACCGGCATATGGAAGAAACAGCAGTAAGCACAGGGAAATATCTGCTTCTAAATCCAAAACGCAGCTATCTAACAGAACGGTTGTCAATGTGTGCACTCAACTTCCAGAGTTAAACCCGTGTGTGGATTCAGCAGTCTGCAAACACTTTCTGTGCAGAGTCCCAAAACTGGCGTTTTCAGCCCATTACCGGCATATGGAAGAAACAGCAGTAAGCACAGGGAAATATCTGCTTCTAAATCCAAAATGCAGCTTTCTAACAGAACGGTTGTCAATATGTGCACTCAACTTCCAGAGTTAAACCCGTGTGTGGATTCAGCAGTCTGCACACACTTTCTCTGCAGAGTCCCAAAAGAGGTGTTTTCAGCCCATTACCGGCATATGGAAGAAACAGCAGTAAGCACAGGGAAATATCTGCTTCTAAATCCAAAACGCCGCTATCTAACAGAACGGTTGTCAATGTGTGCACTCAACTTCCAGAGTTAAACCCGTGTGTGGATTCAGCAGTCTGCAAACACTTTCTCTGCAGAGTCCCATAACAGGCGTTTTCAGCCCATTACCGGCATACGGAAGAAACAGCAGTAAGCACAGGGAAATATCTGCTTCTAAATCCAAAACGCAGCTATCTAACAGAACGGTTGTAAATGTGTGCACTCAACTTCCAGAGTTAAACCCGTGTGTGGATTCAGCAGTCTGCAAACACTTTCTCTGCAGAGTCCCAAAACAGGCGTTTTCAGCCCATTACCGGCATATGGAAGAAACAGCAGTAAGCACAGGGAAATATCTGCTTCTAAATCCAAAACTCAGCAATCTAACAGATCAGTTGTCAATGTGTGCACTCAACTTCCAGAGTTAAACCCGTGTGTGGATTCAGCAGTCTGCAAACACTTTCTCTGCAGACTCCCAAAACAGGCGTTTTCAGCCCATTACCGGCATATGGAAGAAACAGCAGTAAGCACAGGGAAATATCTGCTTCTAAATCCAAAACGCAGCTATCTAACAGAACGGTTGTCAATGTGTGCACTCAACTTCCAGAGTTAAACCCGTGTGTGGATTCAGCAGTCTGCAAACACTTTCTGTGCAGAGTCCCAAAACTGGCGTTTTCAGCCCATTACCGGCATATGGAAGAAACAGCAGTAAGCACAGGGAAATATCTGCTTCTAAATCCAAAATGCAGCTATCTAACAGAACGGTTGTCAATATGTGCACTCAACTTCCAGAGTTAAACCCGTGTGTGGATTCAGCAGTCTGCAAACACTTTCTCTGCAGAGTCCCAAAAGAGGCGTTTTCAGCCCATTACCGGCATATGGAAGAAACAGCAGTAAGCACAGGGAAATATCTGCTTCTAAATCCAAAACGCAGCTATCTAACAGAACGGTTGTCAATGTGTGCACTCAACTTCCAGTGTTAAACCCGTGTGTGGATTCAGCAGTCTGCAAACACTTTCTCTGCAGAGTCCCAAAACAGGCGTTTTCAGCCCTTTACCTGCATATGGAAGAAACAGCAGTAAGCACTGGGAAATATCTGCTTCTAAATCCAAAACGCAGCTATCTAACAGAACGGTTGTCAATGTGTGCACTCAACTTCCAGAGTTAAACCCGTGTGTGAATTCAGCAGTCTGCAAACACTTTCTCTGCAGAGTCCCAAAACAGGCGTTTTCAGCCCATTACCGTCATATGGAAGAAACAGCAGTAAGCACAGGGAAATATCTGCTTCTAAATCCAAAACGCAGCTATCTAACAGAACGGTTGTCAATGTGTGCACTCAACTTCCAGAGTTAAACCCGTGTGTGGATTCAGCAGTCTGCAAACAGTTTCTGTGCAGAGTCCCAAAACAGGCGTTTTCAGCCCATTACCGGCATATGGAAGAAACAGCAGTAAGCACAGGGAAATATCTGCTTCTAAATCCAAAACGCAGCTATCTAACAGAACGGTTGTCAATGTGTGCACTCAACTTCCAGAGTTAAACCCGTGTGTGGATTCAGCGGTCTGCAAACACTTTCTCTGCAGAGTCCCAAAGCAGGCGTTTTCAACCCATTACCGGCATATGGAAAAAACAGCAGTAAGCACAGGGAAATATCTGCTTCTAAATCCAAAACGCAGCTATCTAACAGAACGGTTGTCAATGTGTGCACTCAACTTCCAGAGTTAAACCCGTGTGTGGATTCAGCAGTCTGCAAACACTTTCTGTGCAGAGTCCCATAACTGGCGTTTTCAGCCCATTACCGGCATATGGAAGAAACAGCAGTAAGCACAGGGA
The DNA here is from genome assembly GCF_030222135.1 of Aotus nancymaae. Classification (NCBI taxonomy): domain Eukaryota; kingdom Metazoa; phylum Chordata; class Mammalia; order Primates; family Aotidae; genus Aotus; species Aotus nancymaae. Next base: position 142,942 of record NW_026988817.1, on the reverse strand, counting down.
AATATCTGCTTCTAAATCCAAAACGCAGCTATCTAACAGAACGATTGTCAATGTGTGCACTCAACTTCCAGAGTTAAACCCGTGTGTGGATTCAGCAGTCTGCAAACACTTTCTCTGCAGGGTCCCAAAACAGGCGTTTTCAGCGCTTTACCGGCATATGGAAGAAACAGCAGTAAGCACAGGGAAATATCTGCTTCTAAATCCAAAACGCAGCTATCTAACAGAACGGTTGTCAATGTGTGCACTCAACTTCCAGAGTTAAACCCGTGTGTGGATTCAGCAGTCTGGAAACACTTTCTCTGCAGAGTACCAAAACAGGCGTTTTCAGCCCATTACCGGCATATGGAAGAAACAGCAGTAAGCACAGGGAAATATCTGCTTCTAAATCCAAAACGCAGCTATCTAACAGAACGGTTGTCAATGTGTGCACTCAACTTCCAGAGTTAAACCCGTGTGTGGATTCAGCAGTCTACAAACACTTTCTCTGCAGAGTCCCAAAACAGGCGTTTTCAGCCCATTACCGGCATATGGAAGAAACAGCAGTAAGCACAGGGAAATATATGCTTCTAAATCCAAAACGCAGCTATCTAACAGAACGGTTGTCAATGTGTGCACTCAACTTCCAGAGTTAAACCCGTGTGTGGATTCAGCAGTCTGAAAACACTTTCTCTGCAGTGTCCCAAAACAGGCGTTTTCAGCCCATTACCGGAATATGGAAGAAACAGCAGGAAGCACAGGGAAATATCTGCTTCTAAATCCAAAACGCAGCTATCTAACAGAACGGTTGTCAATGTGTGCACTCAACTTCCAGAGTTAAACCCGTGTGTGGATTCAGCAGTCTGCAAACACTTTCTGTGCAGAGTCCCAAAACAGGCGTTTTCAGCCCATTACCGGCATATGGAAGAAACAGCAGTAAGCACAGGGAAATATCTGCTTCTAAATCCAAAACGCAGCTATCTAACAGAACGGTTGTCAATGTGTGCACTCAACTTCCAGAGTTAAACCCGTGTGTGGATTCAGCAGTCTGCAAACACTTTCTCTGCAGAGTCCCAAAACAGGCGTTTTCAGCCCATTACCGGCATATGGAAGAAACAGCAGTAAGCACAGGGAAATATCTGCTTCTAAATCCAAAACGCAGCTATCTAACAGAACGGTTGTCAATGTGTGCACTCAACTTCCAGAGTTAAACCCGTGTGTGGATTCAGCAGTCTGCAAACACTTTCTGTGCAGAGTCCCAAAACTGGCGTTTTCAGCCCATTACCGGCATATGGAAGAAACAGCAGTAAGCACAGGGAAATATCTGCTTCTAAATCCAAAATGCAGCTATCTAACAGAACGGTTGTCAATATGTGCACTCAACTTCCAGAGTTAAACCCGTGTGTGGATTCAGCAGTCTGCAAACACTTTCTCTGCAGAGTCCCAAAACAGGCGTTTTCAGCCCATTACCGGCATATGGAAGAAACAGCAGTAAGCACAGGGAAATATCTGCTTCTAAATCCAAAACGCAGCAATCTAACAGAACGGTTGTCAATGTGTGCACTCAACTTCCAGAGTTAAACCCGTGTGTGGATTCAGCAGTCTGCAAACACTTTCTCTGCAGACTCCCAAAACAGGCGTTTTCAGCCCATTACCGGCATATGGAAGAAACAGCAGTAAGCACAGGGAAATATCTGCTTCTAAATCCAAAACGCAGCTATCTAACAGAACGGTTGTCAATGTGTGCACTCAACTTCCAGTGTTAAACCCGTGTGTGGATTCAGCAGTCTGCAAACACTTTCTCTGCAGAGTCCCAAAACAGGCGTTTTCAGCCCATTACCTGCATATGGAAGAAACAGCAGTAAGCACTGGGAAATATCTGCTTCTAAATCCAAAACGCAGCTATCTAACAGAACGGTTGTCAATGTGTGCACTCAACTTCCAGAGTTAAACCCGTGTGTGGATTCAGCAGTCTGCAAACACTTTCTCTGCAGAGTCCCAAAACAGGCGTTTTCAGCCCATTACCGTCATATGGAAGAAACAGCAGTAAGCACAGGGAAATATCTGCTTCTAAATCCAAAACGCAGCTATCTAACAGAACGGTTGTCAATGTGTGCACTCAACTTCCAGAGTTAAACCCGTGTGTGGATTCAGCAGTCTGCAAACACTTTCTCTGCAGAGTCCCAAAACAGGCGTTTTCAGCCCATTACCGGCATATGGAAGAAACAGCAGTAAGCACAGGGAAATATCTGCTTCTAAATCCAAAACGCAGCTATCTAACAGAACGGTTGTCAATGTGTGCACTCAACTTCCAGAGTTAAACCCGTGTGTGGATTCAGCGGTCTGCAAACACTTTCTCTGCAGAGTCCCAAAGCAGGCGTTTTCAGCCCATTACCGGCATATGGAAAAAACAGCAGTAAGCACAGGGAAATATCTGCTTCTAAATCCAAAACGCAGCTATCTAACAGAACGGTTGTCAATGTGTGCACTCAACTTCCAGAGTTAAACCCGTGTGTGGATTCAGCAGTCTGCAAACACTTTCTGTGCAGAGTCCCATAACTGGCGTTTTCAGCCCATTACCGGCATATGGAAGAAACAGCAGTAAGCACAGGGAAATATCTGCTTCTAAATCGAAAACGCAACTATCTAACAGAACGGTTGTCAATGTGTGCACTCAACTTCCAGAGTTAAACCCGTGTGTGGATTCAGCAGTCTGCAAACACTTTCTCTGCAGAGTCCCAAAACAGGCGTTTTCAGCGCTTTACCGGCATATGGAAGAAACAGCAGTAAGCACAGGGAAATATCTGCTTCTAAATCCAAAACGCAGCTATCTAACAGAACGGTTGTCAATGTGTGCACTCAACTTCCAGAGTTAAACCCGTGTGTGGATTCAGCAGTCTGCAAACACTTTCTCTGCAGACTCCCAAAACAGGCGTTTTCAGCCCATTACCGGCATATGGAAGAAACAGCAGTAAGCACAGGGAAATATCTGCTTCTAAATCCAAAACGCAGCTATCTAACAGAACGGTTGTCAATGTGTGCACTCAACTTCCAGAGTTAAACCCGTGTGTGGATTCGGCAGTCTGCAAACACTTTCTCTGCAGAGTCCCATAACAGGCGTTTTCAGCCCATTACCGGCATATGGAAGAAACAGCAGTAAGCACAGGGAAATATCTGCTTCTAAATCCAAAACACAGCTATCTAACAAAACGGTTGTCAATGTGTGCACTCAACTTCCAGAGTTAAACCCGTGTGTGGATTCAGCAGTCTGCAAACACTTTCTCTGCAGAGTCCCAAAACAGGCGTTTTCAGCCCATTACCGGCATATGGAAGAAACAGCAGTCAACACAGGGAAATATCTGCTTCTAAATCCAAAACGCAGCTATCTAACAGAACGGTTGTCAATGTGTGCACTCAACTTCCAGAGTTAAACCTGTGTGTGGATTCAGCAGTCTGCAAACACTTTCTCTGCAGAGTCCCAAAGCAGGCGTTTTCAGCCCATTACCGGCATATGGAAGAAACAGCAGTAAGCACAGGGAAATATCTGCTTCTAAATCCAAAACGCAGCTATCTGACAGAACGGTTGTCAATGTGTGCACTCAACTTCCAGAGTTAAAACCGTGTGTGGATTCAGCAGTCTGCAAACACTTTCTCTGCAGAGTCCCAAAACAGGCGTTTTCAGCCCATTACCGGCATATGGAAGAAACAGCAGTAAGTACAGGGAAATATCTGCTTCTAAATCCAAAACGCAGCTATCTAACAGAACGGTTGTCAATGTGTGCACTCAACTTCCAGAGTTAAACCCGTGTGTGGATTCAGCAGTCTGCAAACACTTTCTCTGCAGAGTCCCAAAACAGGCGTTTTCAGCGCTTTACCGGCATATGGAAGAAACAGCAGTAAGCACAGGGAAATATCTGCTTCTAAATCCAAAACGCAGCTATCTAACAGAACGGTTGTCAATGTGTGCACTCAACTTCCAGAGTTAAACCCGTGTGTGGATTCAGCAGTCTGGAAACACTTTCTCTGCAGAGTCCCAAAACAGGCGTTTTCAGCCCATTACCAGCATATGGAAGAAACAGCAGTAAGCACAGGGAAATATCTGCTTCTAAATCCAAAACGCAGCTATCTAACAGAACGGTTTTCAATGTGTGCACTCAACTTCCAGAGTTAAACCCGTGTGTGGATTCAGCAGTCTGCAAACACTTCTCTGCAGAGTCCCAAAACAGGCGTTTTCAGCCCATTACCGGCATATGGAAGAAACAGCAGTAAGCACAGGGAAATATCTGCTTCTAAATCCAAAACGCAGCTATCTAACAGAACGGATGTCAACGTGTGCACTCAACTTCCAGAGTTAAACCCGTGTGTGGATTCAGCAGTCTGAAAACACTTTCTGTGCAGAGTCCCAAAACAGGCGTTTTCAGCCCATTACCGGCATATGGAAGAAACAGCAGTAAGCACAGGGAAATATCTGCTTCTAAATCCAAAACGCAGCAATCTAACAGAACGGTTGTCAATGTGTGCACTCAACTTCCAGAGTTAAACCCGTGTGTGGATTCAGCAGTCTGCAAACACTTTCTCTGCAGACTCCCAAAACAGGCGTTTTCAGCGCATTACCGGCATATGGAAGAAACAGCAGTAAGCACAGGGAAATATCTGCTTCTAAATCCAAAACGCAGCTATCTAACAGAACGGTTGTCAATGTGTGCACTCAACTTCCAGAGTTAAACCCGTGTGTGGATTCAGCAGTCTGCAAACACTTTCTGTGCAGAGTCCCAAAACTGGCGTTTTCAGCCCATTACCGGCATATGGAAGAAACAGCAGTAAGCACAGGGAAATATCTGCTTCTAAATCCAAAACGCAGCTATCTAACAGAACGGTTGTCAATGTGTGCACTCAACTTCCAGAGTTAAACCCGTGTGTGGATTCAGCAGTCTGCAAACACTTTCTGTGCAGAGTCCCATAACTGGCGTTTTCAGCCCATTACCGGCATATGGAAGAAACAGCAGTAAGCACAGGGAAATATCTGCTTCTAAATCGAAAACGCAACTATCTAACAGAACGATTGTCAATGTGTGCACTCAACTTCCAGAGTTAAACCCGTGTGTGGATTCAGCAGTCTGCAAACACTTTCTCTGCAGAGTCCCAAAACAGGCGTTTTCAGCGCTTTACCGGCATATGGAAGAAACAGCAGTAAGCACAGGGAAATATCTGCTTCTAAATCCAAAACGCAGCTATCTAACAGAACGGTTGTCAATGTGTGCACTCAACTTCCAGAGTTAAACCCGTGTGTGGATTCAGCAGTCTGCAAACACTTTCTCTGCAGACTCCCAAAACAGGCGTTTTCAGCCCATTACCGGCATATGGAAGAAACAGCAGTAAGCACAGGGAAATATCTGCTTCTAAATCCAAAACGCAGCTATCTAACAGAACGGTTGTCAATGTGTGCACTCAACTTCCAGAGTTAAACCCGTGTGTGGATTCGGCAGTCTGCAAACACTTTCTCTGCAGAGTCCCATAACAGGCGTTTTCAGCCCATTACCGGCATATGGAAGAAACAGCAGTAAGCACAGGGAAATATCTGCTTCTAAATCCAAAACACAGCTATCTAACAAAACGGTTGTCAATGTGTGCACTCAACTTCCAGAGTTAAACCCGTGTGTGGATTCAGCAGTCTGCCAACACTTTCTCTGCAGAGTCCCAAAACAGGCGTTTTCAGCCCATTACCGGCATATGGAAGAAACAGCAGTCAACACAGGGAAATATCTGCTTCTAAATCCAAAACGCAGCTATCTAACAGAACGGTTGTCAATGTGTGCACTCAACTTCCAGAGTTAAACCTGTGTGTGGATTCAGCAGTCTGCAAACACTTTCTCTGCAGAGTCCCAAAGCAGGTGTTTTCAGCCCATTACCGGCATATGGAAGAAACAGCAGTAAGCACAGGGAAATATCTGCTTCTAAATCCAAAACGCAGCTATCTGACAGAACGGTTGTCAATGTGTGCACTCAACTTCCAGAGTTAAAACCGTGTGTGGATTCAGCAGTCTGCAAACACTTTCTCTGCAGAGTCCCAAAACAGGCGTTTTCAGCCCATTACCGGCATATGGAAGAAACAGCAGTAAGCACAGGGAAATATCTGCTTCTAAATCCAAAACGCAGCTATCTAACAGAACGGTTGTCAATGTGTGCACTCAACTTCCAGAGTTAAACCCGTGTGTGGATTCAGCAGTCTGCAAACACTTTCTCTGCAGAGTCCCAAAACAGGCGTTTTCAGCGCTTTACCGGCATATGGAAGAAACAGCAGTAAGCACAGGGAAATATCTGCTTCTAAATCCAAAACGCAGCTATCTAACAGAACGGTTGTCAATGTGTGCACTCAACTTCCAGAGTTAAACCCGTGTGTGGATTCAGCAGTCTGGAAACACTTTCTCTGCAGAGTCCCAAAACAGGCGTTTTCAGCCCATTACCAGCATATGGAAGAAACAGCAGTAAGCACAGGGAAATATCTGCTTCTAAATCCAAAACGCAGCTATCTAACAGAACGGTTTTCAATGTGTGCACTCAACTTCCAGAGTTAAACCCGTGTGTGGATTCAGCAGTCTGCAAACACTTCTCTGCAGAGTCCCAAAACAGGCGTTTTCAGCCCATTACCGGCATATGGAAGAAACAGCAGTAAGCACAGGGAAATATCTGCTTCTAAATCCAAAACGCAGCTATCTAACAGAACGGATGTCAACGTGTGCACTCAACTTCCAGAGTTAAACCCGTGTGTGGATTCAGCAGTCTGAAAACACTTTCTGTGCAGAGTCCCAAAACAGGCGTTTTCAGCCCATTACCGGCATATGGAAGAAACAGCAGTAAGCACAGGGAAATATCTGCTTCTAAATCCAAAACGCAGCAATCTAACAGAACGGTTGTCAATGTGTGCACTCAACTTCCAGAGTTAAACCCGTGTGTGGATTCAGCAGTCTGCAAACACTTTCTCTGCAGACTCCCAAAACAGGCGTTTTCAGCGCATTACCGGCATATGGAAGAAACAGCAGTAAGCACAGGGAAATATCTGCTTCTAAATCCAAAACGCAGCTATCTAACAGAACGGTTGTCAATGTGTGCACTCAACTTCCAGAGTTAAACCCGTGTGTGGATTCAGCAGTCTGCAAACACTTTCTGTGCAGAGTCCCAAAACTGGCGTTTTCAGCCCATTACCGGCATATGGAAGAAACAGCAGTAAGCACAGGGAAATATCTGCTTCTAAATCCAAAATGCAGCTTTCTAACAGAACGGTTGTCAATATGTGCACTCAACTTCCAGAGTTAAACCCGTGTGTGGATTCAGCAGTCTGCAAACACTTTCTCTGCAGAGTCCCAAAAGAGGCGTTTTCAGCCCATTACCGGCATATGGAAGAAACAGCAGTAAGCACAGGGAAATATCTGCTTCTAAATCCAAAACACCGCTATCTAACAGAACGGTTGTCAATGTGTGCACTCAACTTCCAGAGTTAAACCCGTGTGTGGATTCAGCAGTCTGCAAACACTTTCTCTGCAGAGTCCCATAACAGGCGTTTTCAGCCCATTACCGGCATACGGAAGAAACAGCAGTAAGCACAGGGAAATATCTGCTTCTAAATCCAAAACGCAGCTATCTAACAGAACGGTTGTCAATGTGTGCACTCAACTTCCAGAGTTAATCCCGTGTGTGGATTCAGCAGTCTGCAAACACTTTCTGTGCAGAGTCCCAAAACAGGCGTTTTCAGCCCATTACCGGCATAAGGAAGAAACAGCAGTAAGCACAGGGAAATATCTGCTTCTAAATCCAAAACTCAGCAATCTAACAGAACGGTTGTCAATGTGTGCACTCAACTTCCAGAGTTAAACCTGTGTGTGGATTCAGCAGTCTGCAAACACTTTCTCTGCAGAGTCCCAAAACTGGCGTTTTCAGCGCTTTACCGGCATTTGGAAGAAACAGCAGTAAGCACAGGGAAATATCTGCTTCTAAATCCAAAACGCAGCTATCTAACAGAACGGTTGTCAATGTGTGCACTCAACTTCCAGAGTTAAACCGGTGTGTGGATTCAGCAGTCTGCAAACCCTTTCTCTGCAGAGTTCCAAAACAGGCGTTTTCAACCCATTACCGGCATATGGAAGAAACAGCAGTAAGCACAGGGAAATATCTGCTTCTAAATCCAAAACGCAGCTATCTAACAGAACGGTTGTCAATGTGTGCACTCAACTTCCAGAGATAAACCCGTGTGTGGATTCAGCAGTCTGCAAACACTTTCTCTGCAGAGTCCCAAAACAGGCGTTTTCAGCCCATTACCGGCATATGGAAGAAACAATAGTAAGCACAGGGAAATATCTGCTTCTAAATCCAAAACGCAGCTATCTAACAGAACGGTTGTCAATGTGTGCACTCAACTTCCAGAGTTAAACCCGTGTGTGGATTCAGCAGTCTGCAAACACTTTCTGTGCAGAGTCCCAAAACAGGCGTTTTCAGCCCATTACCGGCATATGGAAGAAACAGCAGTAAGCACAGGGAAATATCTGCTTCTAAATCCAAAACGCAGCTATCTAACAGAACGGTTGTCAATCTGTGCACTCAACTTCCAGAGTTAAACCCGTGTGTGGATTCAGCAGTCTGAAAACACTTTCTCTGCAGAGTCCCAAAACCGGCGTTTTCAGCGCTTTACCGGCATATGGAAGAAACAGCAGTAAGCACATTGAAATATCTGCTTCTAAATCCAAAACGCAGCTATTTAACAGAACGGTTGTCAATGTGTGCACTCAACTTTCAGAGTTAAACCCGTGTGTGGATTCAGCAGTCTGCAAACACTTTCTCTGCAGAGTCCCAAAACAGGCGTTTTCAGCCCATTACCGGCATATGGAAGAAACAGCAGTAAGCACAGGGAAATATCTGCTTCTAAATCCAAAACGCAGCTATCTAACAGAACGGTTGTCAATGTGTGCACTCAACTTCCAGAGTTAAACCCGTGTGTGGATTCAGCAGTCTGCAAACACTTTCTCTGCAGAGTCCCAAAACAGGCGTTTTCAGCCCATTACCGACATAGGGAAGAAACAGCAGTAAGCACAGGGAAATATCTGCTTCTAAATCCAAAACGCAGCTATCTAACAGAACGGTTGTCAATGTGTGCACTCAACTTCCAGAGTTAAACCCGTGTGTGGATTCAGCAGTCTGCAAACACTTTCTGTGCAGAGTCCCAAAACAGGCGTTTTCAGCCCATTACCGGCATATGGAAGAAACAGCAGTAAGCACAGGGAAATATCTGCTTCTAAATCCAAAACGCAGCTATTTAACAGAACGGTTGTCAATGTGTGCACTCAACTTACAGAGTTAAACCCGTGTGTGGTTTCAGCAGTCTGCAAACTCTTTCTCTGCAGAGTCCCAAAACAGGCGTTTTAAGCCCATTACCGGCATATGGAAGAAACAGCAGTAAGCAGAGGGAAATATCTGCTTCTAAATCCAAAACGCAGCTATCTAACAGAACGGTTGTCAATCTGTGCACTCAACTTCCAGAGTTAAACCCGTGTGTGGATTCAGCAGTCTGAAAACACTTTCTCTGCAGAGTCCCAAAACCGGCGTTTTCAGCGCTTTACCGGCATATGGAAGAAACAGCAGTAAGCACATTGAAATATCTGCTTCTAAATCCAAAACGCAGCTATTTAACAGAACGGTTGTCAATGTGTGCACTCAACTTTCAGAGTTAAACCCGTGTGTGGATTCAGCAGTCTGCAAACACTTTCTCTGCAGAGTCCCAAAACAGGCGTTTTCAGGCCATTACCGGCATATGGAAGAAACAGCAGTAAGCACAGGGAAATATCTGCTTCTAAATCCAAAACGCAGCTATCTAACAGAACGGTTGTCAATGTGTGCACTCAACTTCCAGAGTTAAACCCGTGTGTGGATTCAGCAGTCTGCAAACACTTTCTCTGCAGAGTCCCAAAACAGGCGTTTTCAGCCCATTACCGACATAGGGAAGAAACAGCAGTAAGCACAGGGAAATATCTGCTTCTAAATCCAAAACGCAGCTATCTAACAGAACGGTTGTCAATGTGTGCACTCAACTTCCAGAGTTAAACCCGTGTGTGGATTCAGCAGTCTGCAAACACTTTCTGTGCAGAGTCCCAAAACAGGCGTTTTCAGCCCATTACCGGCATATGGAAGAAACAGCAGTAAGCACAGGGAAATATCTGCTTCTAAATCCAAAACGCAGCTATTTAACAGAACGGTTGTCAATGTGTGCACTCAACTTCCAGAGTTAAACCCGTGTGTGGATTCAGCAGTCTGCAAACTCTTTCTCTGCAGAGTCCCAAAACAGGCGTTTTAAGCCCATTACCGGCATATGGAAGAAACAGCAGTAAGCAGAGGGAAATATCTGCTTCTAAATCCAAAACGCAGCTATCTAACAGAACGGTTGTCAATGTGTCCTCTCAACATCCAGAGTTAAACTCGTGTGTGGATTCAGCAGCCTGCAAACACTTTCTCTGCAGAGTCCCAAAACAGGCGTTTTCAGCCCATTACCGGCATATGGAAGAAACAGCAGTAAGCACAGGGAAATATCTGCTTCTAAATCCAAAACGCAGCTATCTAACAGAACGGTTGTCAATGTATGCACTCAACTTCCAGAGTTAAACCCGTGTGTGGATTCAGCAGTATGCAAACACTTTCTCTGCAGATACCCAAAACAGGCGTTTTCAGCCCATTACCGGCATATGGAAGAAACAGCAGTAAGCACAAGGAAATATCTGCTTCTAAATCAAAAACGCAGCTATCTAACAGAACGGTTGTCAATGTGTGCACTCAACTTCCAGAGTTAAACCCGTGTGTGGATTCAGCAGTCTGCAAACACTTTCTCTGCGGAGTCCCAAAACAGGCGTTTTCAGCCCTTTACCGGCATATGGAAGAAACAGCAGTAAGCACAGGGAAATATCTGCTTCTAAACCCAAAACGCAGATATCTAACAGAACGGTTGTCAATGTATACACTCAACTTCCAGAGTTAAACCCGTGTGTGGATTCAGCAGTCTGCAAACACTTTCTCTGCAGAGTCCCAAAACAGGCGTTTTCAGCCCATTACCGGCATATGGAAGAAACAGCAGTAAGCACAGGGAAATATCTGCTTCTAAATCCAAAACGCAGCTATCTAACAGAACGGTTGTCAATGTGTGCACTCAACTTCCAGAGTTAAACCCGTGTGTGGATTCAGCAGACTGCAAACACTTTCTCTGCAGAGTCCCAAAACAGGCGTTTTCAGCCCATTACCGGCATATGGAAGAAAGAGCAGTAAGCACAGGGAAATATCTGCTTCTAAATCCAAAACGCAGCTATCTAACAGAACGGTTGTCAATGTGTGCACTCAATTTCCAGAGGTAAACCCGTGTGTGGAGTCAGCAGTCTGCAAACACTTTCTCTGCAGAGTCCCAAAACAGGCGTTTTCAGCCCATTACCGGCATATGGAAGAAACAGCAGTAAGCACAGGGAAATATCTGCTTCTAAATCCAAAACGCAGCTATCTAACAGAACGGTTGTCAATGTGTGCAATCAACTTCCAGAGATAAACCCGTGTGTGGATTCAGCAGTCTTCAAACACTTTCTGTTCAGAGTCCCAAAACTGGCGTTTTCAGCCCATTACCGGCATATGGAAGAAACAGCAGTAAGCACAGGGAAATATCTGCTTCTAAATCCAAAACGCAGCTATCTAACAGAACGGTTGTCAATGTGTTCACTCAAATTCCAGAGTTAAACCCGTGTGTGGATTCAGCAGTCTGCAAACACTTTCTGTGCAGAGTCCCAAAACAGGCGTTTTCAGCCCATTACCGGCATATGGAAGAAACAGCAGTAAGCACAGGGAAATATCTGCTTCTAAATCCAAAACGCAGCTATCTAACAGAACGGTTGTCAATGTGTGCACTCAACTTCCAGAGTTAAACCCGTGTGTGGATTCAGCAGTCTGCAAACACTTTCTGTGCAGAGTCCCAAAACTGGTGTTTTCAGCCCATTACCGACATATGGAAGAAACAGCTGTAAGCACAGGGAAATATCTGCTTCTAAATCCAAAACGCAGCTATCTAACAGAACGGTTGTCAATGTGTGCACTCAACTTCCAGAGGTAAACCCGTGTGTGGATTCAGCAGTCTGCAAACACTTTCTGTGCAGAGTCCCAAAACAGGCGTTTTCCGCCCATTACCGGCATATGGAAGAAACAGCAGTAAGCACAGGGAAATATCTGCTTCTAAATCCAAAACGCAGCTATCTAACAGAACGGTTGTCAATGTGTGCACTCAACTTCCAGAGTTAAACCCGTGTGTGGATTCAGCCGTCTGGAAACACTTTCTCTGCAGAGTCCCAAAACAGGCGTTTTCAGCCCATTACCGGCATATGGAAGAAACAGCAGTAAGCACAGGGAAATATCTGCTTCTAAATCCAAAACGCAGCTATCTAACAGAACGGTTGTCAATGTGTGCACTCAACTTCCACAGTTAAACCCGTGTGTGGATTCAGCAGTCTGCAAACACTTTCTCTGCAGAGTCCCAAAACAGGCGTTTTCAGCCCATTACCGGAATATGGAAGAAACAGCAGTAAGCACAGGGAAATATCTGCTTCTAAATCCAAAAGGCAGATATCTAACAGAACGGTTGTCAATGTATGCACTCAACTTCCAGAGTTAAACCCGTGTGTGGATTCAGCAGTCTGCAAACACTTTCTCTGCAGAGTCCCAAAACAGGCGTTTTCAGCCCATTACCGGCATATGGAAGAAACAGCAGTAAGCACAAGGAAATATCTGCTTCTAAATCCAAAACGCAGCTATCTAACAGAACGGTTGTCAATGTGTGCACTCAACTTCCAGAGTTAAACCCGTGTGTGGATTCAGCAGTCTGCAAACACTTTCTCTGCAGAGTCCCAAAACAGGCGTTTTCAGCCCTTTACCGGCATATGGAAGAAACAGCAGTAAGCACAGGGAAATATCTGCTTCTAAATCCGAAACGCAGCTATCTAACAGAACGGTTGTCAATGTGTGCACTCAACTTCCAGAGTTAAACCCGTGTGTGGATTCATCAGTCTGCAAACACTTTCTGTGCAGAGTCCCAAAACTGGCGTTTTCAGCCCATTACCGGCATATGGAAGAAAGAGCAGTAAGCACAGGGAAATATCTGCTTCTAAATCCAAAACGCAACTATCTAACAGAACGGTTGTCAATGTGTGCAATCAACTTCCAGAGTTAAACCCGTGTGTGGATTCAGCAGTCTGCAAACACTTTCTGTTCAGAGTCCCAAAACTGAAGTTTTCAGCCCATTACCGGCATATGGAAGAAACAGCAGTAAGCACAGGGAAATATCTGCTTCTAAATCCAAAACGCAGCTATCTAACAGATCGGTTGTCAATGTGTTCACTCAAATTCCAGAGTTATACCCGTGTGTGGATTCAGCAGTCTGCAAACACTTTCTGTGCAGAGTCCCAAAACAGGCGTTTTCAGCCCATTACCGGCATATGGAAGAAACAGCAGTAAGCACAGGGAAATATCTGCTTCTAAATCCAAAACGCAGCTATCTAACAGAACGGTTGTCAATGTGTGCACTCAACTTCCAGAGTTAAACCCGTGTGTGGATTCAGCAGTCTGCAAACACTTTCTGTGCAGAGTCACAAAACTGGCGTTTTCAGCCCATTACCGACATATGGAAGAAACAGCAGTAAGCACAGGGAAATATCTGCTTCTAAATCCAAAACGCAGCTATCTAACAGAACGGTTGTCAATGTGTGCACTCAACTTCCAGAGTTAAACCCGTGTGTGGATTCAGCAGTCTGCAAACACTTTCTGTGCAGAGTCACAAAACAGGCGTTTTCAGCCCATAACCGGCATATGGAAGAAACAGCAGTAAGCACAGGGAAATATCTGCTTCTAAATCCAAAACGCAGCTATCTAACACAACGGTTGTCAATGTGTGCACTCAACTTCCAGAGTTAAACCCGTGTGTGGATTCAGCAGTCTGCAAACACTTTCTGTGCAGAGTCCCAAAACAGGCGTTTTCAGCCCATTTCCGGCATATGGAAGAAACAGCAGTAAGCACAGGGAAATATCTGCTTCTAAATCCAAAACGCAGCTATCTAACAGAACGGTTGTCAATGTGTGCACTCAACTTCCAGAGTTAAACCCGTGTGTGGATTCAGCAGTCTGCAAACACTTTCTGTGCAGAGTCCCAAAACAGGCGTTTTCAGCCCATTACCGGCATATGGAAGAAACAGCAGTAAGCACAGGGAAATATCTGCTTCTAAATCCAAAACGCAGCTATCTAACAGAACGGTTGTCAATGTGTGCACTCAACTTCCAGAGTTAAACCCGTGTGTGGATTCAGCAGTCTGCAAACCCTTTCTCTGCAGAGTCCCAAAACAGGCGTTTTCAGCCCATTACCGGCATATGGAAGAAACAGCAGTAAGCACAAGGAAATATCTGCTTCTAAATCAAAAACGCAGCTATCTAACAGAACGGTTGTCAATGTGTGCACTCAACTTCCAGAGTTAAACCCGTGTGTGGATTCAGCAGTCTGCAAACACTTTCTGTGCAGAGTCCCAAAACTGGCGTTTTCAGCCCATTACCGGCATATGGAAGAAAGAGCAGTAAGCACAGGGAAATATCTGCTTCTAAATCCAAAACGCAGCTATCTAACAGAACGGTTGTCAATGTGTGCAATCAACTTCCAGAGTTAAACCCGTGTGTGGATTCAGCAGTCTGCAAACACTTTCTGTTCAGAGTCCCAAAACTGGCGTTTTCAGCCCATTACCGGCATATGGAAGAAACAGCAGTAAGCACAGGGAAATATCTGCTTCTAAATCCAAAACGCAGCTATCTAACAGAACGGTTGTCAATGTGTGCACTCAACTTCCAGAGTTAAACCCGTGTGTGGATTCAGCAGTCTGCAAACACTTTCTGTGCAGAGTCCCAAAACAGGCGTTTTCAGCCCATTACCGGCATATGGAAAAAACAGCAGTAAGCACAGGGAAATATCTGCTTCTAAATCCAAAACGCAGCTAGCTAACAGAACGGTTGTCAATGTGTGCACTCAACTTCCAGAGTTAAACCCGTGTGTGGATGCAGCAGTCTGCAAACACTTTCTGTGCAGAGTCCCAAAACTGGCGTTTTCAGCCCATTACCGACATATGGAAGAAACAGCAGTAAGCACAGGGAAATATCTGCTTCTAAATCCAAAACGCAGCTATCTAACAGAACGGTTGTCAATGTGTGCACTCAACTTCCAGAGTTAAACCCGTGTGTGGATTCAGCAGTCTGCAAACACTTTCTGTGCAGAGTCCCAAAACAGGCGTTTTCAGCCCATAACCGGCATATGGAAGAAACAGCAGTAAGCACAGGGAAATATCTGCTTCTAAATCCAAAACGCAGCTATCTAACAGAACGGTTGTCAATGTGTGCACTCAACTTCCAGAGTTAAACCCGTGTGTGGATTCAGCCGTCTGCAAACACTTTCTCTGCAGAGTCCCAAAACAGGCGTTTTCAGCCCATTACCGGCATATGGAAGAAACAGCAGTAAGCACAGGGAAATATCTGCTTCTAAATCCAAAACGCAGCTATCTAACAGAACGGTTGTCAATGTGTGCACTCAACTTCCACAGTTAAACCTGTGTGTGGATTCAGCAGTCTGCAAACACTTTCTCTGCAGAGTCCCAAAACAGGCGTTTTCAGCCCATTACCGGCATATGGAAGAAACAGCAGTAAGCACAGGGAAATATCTACTTCTAAATCCAAAACGCAGCTAGCTAACAGAACGGTTGTCAATGTGTGCACTCAACTTCCAGAGTTAAACCCGTGTGTGGATTCAGCAGTCTGCAAACACTTTCTCTGCAGAGACCCAAAACAGGCGTTTTCAGCCCATTACCGGCATATGGAAGAAACAGCAGTAAGCACAAGGAAATATCTGCTTATAAATCAAAAACGCAGCTATCTAACAGAACGGTTGTCAATGTGTGCACTTAACTTCCAGAGTTAAACCCGTGTGTGGATCCAGCAGTCTGCAAACACTTTCTCTGCAGAGTCCCAAAACAGGCGTTTTCAGCCCATTACCGGCATATGGAAGAAACAGCAGTAAGCACAGGGAAATATCTGCTTCTAAATCCAAAACGCAGCTATCTAACAGAACGGTTGTCAATGTGTGCACTCAATTTCCAGAGGTAAACCCGTGTGTGGATTCAGCAGTCTG
The DNA here is from genome assembly GCF_030222135.1 of Aotus nancymaae. NCBI lineage: Eukaryota > Metazoa > Chordata > Mammalia > Primates > Aotidae > Aotus > Aotus nancymaae. The sequence continues at coordinate 126,747 of NW_026988817.1, read as the reverse complement.
CAAACACTTTCTCTGCAGAGTCCCAAAACAGGCGTTTTCAGCTCATTACCGGCATATGGAAAAAACAGCAGTAAGCACAGGGAAATATCTGCTTCTAAAATCAAAACGCAGCTATCTAACAGAACGGTTGTCAATGTGTGCACTCAACTTCAAGAGTTAAACCCGTGTGTGGATTCAGCAGTCTGCAAACACTTTCTCTGCAGAGTCCCAAAACAGGCGTTTTCAGCCCATTACCGGCATATGGAAGAAAGAGCAGTAAGCACAGGGAAATATCTGCTTCTAAATCCAAAACGCAGCTATCTAACAGAACGGTTGTCAATGTGTGCACTCAACTTCCAGAGTTAAACCCGTGTGTGGATTCAGCAGTCTGAAAACACTTTCTCTGCAGAGTCCCAAAACCGGCGTTTTCAGCGCTTTACCGGCATATGGAAGAAACAGCAGTAAGCACATTGAAATATCTGCTTCTAAATTCAAAACGCAGCTATTTAACAGAACGGTTGTCAATGTGTGCACTCAACTTTCAGAGTTAAACCCGTGTGTGGATTCAGCAGTCTGCAAACACTTTCTCTGCAGAGTCCCAAAACAGGCGTTTTCAGCCCATTACCGGCATATGGAAGAAACAGCAGTAAGCACAGGGAAATATCTGCTTCTAAATCCAAAACGCAGCTATCTAACAGAACGGTTGTCAATGTGTGCACTCAACTTCCAGAGTTAAACCCGTGTGTGGATTCAGCAGTCTGCAAACACTTTCTGTGCAGAGTCCCAAAACAGGCGTTTTCAGCCCATTACCGGCATATGGAAGAAACAGCAGTAAGCACAGGGAAATATCTGCTTCTAAATCCAAAACGCAGCTATTTAACAGAACGGTTGTCAATGTGTGCACTCAACTTCCAGAGTTAAACCCGTGTGTGGATTCAGCAGTCTGCAAACTCTTTCTCTGCAGAGTCCCAAAACAGGCGTTTTAAGCCCATTACCGGCATATGGAAGAAACAGCAGTAAGCAGAGGGAAATATCTGCTTCTAAATCCAAAACGCAGCTATCTAACAGAACGGTTGTCAATGTGTCCTCTCAACATCCAGAGTTAAACTCGTGTGTGGATTCAGCAGCCTGCAAACACTTTCTCTGCAGAGTCCCAAAACAGGCGTTTTCAGCCCATTACCGGCATATGGAAGAAACAGCAGTAAGCACAGGGAAATATCTGCTTCTAAATCCAAAACGCAGCTATCTAACAGAACGGTTGTCAATGTATGCACTCAACTTCCAGAGTTAAACCCGTGTGTGGATTCAGCAGTCTGCAAACACTTTCTCTGCAGATACCCAAAACAGGCGTTTTCAGCCCATTACCGGCATATGGAAGAAACAGCAGTAAGCACAAGGAAATATCTGCTTCTAAATCAAAAACGCAGCTATCTAACAGAACGGTTGTCAATGTGTGCACTCAACTTCCAGAGTTAAACCCGTGTGTGGATTCAGCAGTCTGCAAACACTTTCTCTGCGGAGTCCCAAAACAGGCGTTTTCAGCCCTTTACCGGCATATGGAAGAAACAGCAGTAAGCACAGGGAAATATCTGCTTCTAAACCCAAAACGCAGATATCTAACAGAACGGTTGTCAATGTATACACTCAACTTCCAGAGTTAAACCCGTGTGTGGATTCAGCAGTCTGCAAACACTTTCTCTGCAGAGTCCCAAAACAGGCGTTTTCAGCCCATTACCGGCATATGGAAGAAACAGCAGTAAGCACAGGGAAATATCTGCTTCTAAATCCAAAACGCAGCTATCTAACAGAACGGTTGTCAATGTGTGCACTCAACTTCCAGAGTTAAACCCGTGTGTGGATTCAGCAGACTGCAAACACTTTCTCTGCAGAGTCCCAAAACAGGCGTTTTCAGCCCATTACCGGCATATGGAAGAAACGGCAGTAAGCACAGGGAAATATCTGCTTCTAAATCCAAAACGCAGCTATCTAACAGAACGGTTGTCAATGTGTGCACTCAACTTCCAGAGTTAAACCCGTGTGTGGATTCAGCAGTCTGCAAACACTTTCTGTGCAGAGTCCCAAAACAGGCGTTTTCAGCCCATTACCGGCATATGGAAGAAAGAGCAGTAAGCACAGGGAAATATCTGCTTCTAAATCCAAAACGCAGCTATCTAACAGAACGGTTGTCAATGTGTGCACTCAATTTCCAGAGGTAAACCCGTGTGTGGATTCAGCAGTCTGCAAACACTTTCTCTGCAGAGTCCCAAAACAGGCGTTTTCAGCCCATTACCGGCATATGGAAGAAACAGCAGTAAGCACAGGGAAATATCTGCTTCTAAATCCAAAACGCAGCTATCTAACAGAACGGTTGTCAATGTGTGCAATCAACTTCCAGAGATAAACCCGTGTGTGGATTCAGCAGTCTTCAAACACTTTCTGTTCAGAGTCCCAAAACTGGCGTTTTCAGCCCATTACCGGCATATGGAAGAAACAGCAGTAAGCACAGGGAAATATCTGCTTCTAAATCCAAAACGCAGCTATCTAACAGAACGGTTGTCAATGTGTTCACTCAAATTCCAGAGTTAAACCCGTGTGTGGATTCAGCAGTCTGCAAACACTTTCTGTGCAGAGTCCCAAAACATGCGTTTTCAGCCCATTACCGGCATATGGAAGAAACAGCAGTAAGCACAGGGAAATATCTGCTTCTAAATCCAAAACGCAGCTATCTAACAGAACGGTTGTCAATGTGTGCACTCAACTTCCAGAGTTAAACCCGTGTGTGGATTCAGCAGTCTGCAAACCCTTTCTGTGCAGAGTCCCAAAACTGGTGTTTTCAGCCCATTACCGACATATGGAAGAAACAGCTGTAAGCACAGGGAAATATCTGCTTCTAAATCCAAAACGCAGCTATCTAACAGAACGGTTGTCAATGTGTGCACTCAACTTCCAGAGGTAAACCCGTGTGTGGATTCAGCAGTCTGCAAACACTTTCTGTGCAGAGTCCCAAAACAGGCGTTTTCCGCCCATTACCGGCATATGGAAGAAACAGCAGTAAGCACAGGGAAATATCTGCTTCTAAATCCAAAACGCAGCTATCTAACAGAACGGTTGTCAATGTGTGCACTCAACTTCCAGAGTTAAACCCGTGTGTGGATTCAGCCGTCTGGAAACACTTTCTCTGCAGAGTCCCAAAACAGGCGTTTTCAGCCCATTACCGGCATATGGAAGAAACAGCAGTAAGCACAGGGAAATATCTGCTTCTAAATCCAAAACGCAGCTATCTAACAGAACGGTTGTCAATGTGTGCACTCAACTTCCACAGTTAAACCCGTGTGTGGATTCAGCAGTCTGCAAACACTTTCTCTGCAGAGTCCCAAAACAGGCGTTTTCAGCCCATTACCGGAATATGGAAGAAACAGCAGTAAGCACAGGGAAATATCTGCTTCTAAATCCAAAAGGCAGATATCTAACAGAACGGTTGTCAATGTATGCACTCAACTTCCAGAGTTAAACCCGTGTGTGGATTCAGCAGTCTGCAAACACTTTCTCTGCAGATACCCAAAACAGGCGTTTTCAGCCCATTACCGGCATATGGAAGAAACAGCAGTAAGCACAAGGAAATATCTGCTTCTAAATCCAAAACGCAGCTATCTAACAGAACGGTTGTCAATGTGTGCACTCAACTTCCAGAGTTAAACCCGTGTGTGGATTCAGCAGTCTGCAAACACTTTCTCTGCAGAGTCCCAAAACAGGCGTTTTCAGCCCTTTACCGGCATATGGAAGAAACAGCAGTAAGCACAGGGAAATGTCTGCTTCTAAATCCGAAACGCAGCTATCTAACAGAACGGTTGTCAATGTGTGCACTCAACTTCCAGAGTTAAACCCGTGTGTGGATTCATCAGTCTGCAAACACTTTCTGTGCAGAGTCCCAAAACTGGCGTTTTCAGCCCATTACCGGCATATGGAAGAAAGAGCAGTAAGCACAGGGAAATATCTGCTTCTAAATCCAAAACGCAGCTATCTAACAGAACGGTTGTCAATGTGTGCAATCAACTTCCAGAGTTAAACCCGTGTGTGGATTCAGCAGTCTGCAAACACTTTCTGTTCAGAGTCCCAAAACTGAAGTTTTCAGCCCATTACCGGCATATGGAAGAAACAGCAGTAAGCACAGGGAAATATCTGCTTCTAAATCCAAAACGCAGCTATCTAACAGATCGGTTGTCAATGTGTTCACTCAAATTCCAGAGTTATACCCGTGTGTGGATTCAGCAGTCTGCAAACACTTTCTGTGCAGAGTCCCAAAACAGGCGTTTTCAGCCCATTACCGGCATATGGAAGAAACAGCAGTAAGCACAGGGAAATATCTGCTTCTAAATCCAAAACGCAGCTATCTAACAGAACGGTTGTCAATGTGTGCACTCAACTTCCAGAGTTAAACCCGTGTGTGGATTCAGCAGTCTGCAAACACTTTCTGTGCAGAGTCACAAAACTGGCGTTTTCAGCCCATTACCGACATATGGAAGAAACAGCAGTAAGCACAGGGAAATATCTGCTTCTAAATCCAAAACGCAGCTATCTAACAGAACGGTTGTCAATGTGTGCACTCAACTTCCAGAGTTAAACCCGTGTGTGGATTCAGCAGTCTGCAAACACTTTCTGTGCAGAGTCACAAAACAGGCGTTTTCAGCCCATTACCGGCATATGGAAGAAACAGCAGTAAGCACAGGGAAATATCTGCTTCTAAATCCAAAACGCAGCTATCTAACAGAACGGTTGTCAATGTGTGCACTCAACTTCCAGAGTTAAACCCGTGTGTGGATTCAGCAGTCTGCAAACACTTTCTGTGCAGAGTCCCAAAACAGGCGTTTTCAGCCCATTACCGGCATATGGAAGAAACAGCAGTAAGCACAGGGAAATATCTGCTTCTAAATCCAAAACGCAGCTATCTAACAGAACGGTTGTCAATGTGTGCACTCAACTTCCAGAGTTAAACCCGTGTGTGGATTCAGCAGTCTGCAAACACTTTCTCTGCAGAGTCCCAAAACAGGCGTTTTCAGCCCATTACCGGCATATGGAAGAAACAGCAGTAAGCACAGGGAAATATCTGCTTCTAAATCCAAAACGCAGCTATCTAACAGAACGGTTGTCAATGTGTGCACTCAACTTCCAGAGTTAAACCCGTGTGTGGATTCAGCAGTCTGCAAACCCTTTCTCTGCAGAGTCCCAAAACAGGCGTTTTCAGCCCATTACCGGCATATGGAAGAAACAGCAGTAAGCACAGGGAAATATCTGCTTCTAAATCCAAAACGCAGCTATCTAACAGAACGGTTGTCAATGTGTGCACTCAACTTCCAGAGTTAAACCCGTGTGTGGATTCAGCAGTCTGCAAACACTTTCTGTGCAGAGTCCCAAAACTGGCGTTTTCAGCCCATTACCGGCATATGGAAGAAAGAGCAGTAAGCACAGGGAAATATCTGCTTCTAAATCCAAAACGCAGCTATCTAACAGAACGGTTGTCAATGTGTGCAATCAACTTCCAGAGTTAAACCCGTGTGTGGATTCAACAGTCTGCAAACACTTTCTGTTCAGAGTCCCAAAACTGGCGTTTTCAGCCCATTACCGGCATATGGAAGAAACAGCAGTAAGCACAGGGAAATATCTGCTTCTAAATCCAAAACGCAGCTATCTAACAGAACGGTTGTCAATGTGTGCACTCAACTTCCAGAGTTAAACCCGTGTGTGGATTCAGCAGTCTGCAAACACTTTCTGTGCAGAGTCCCAAAACAGGCGTTTTCAGCCCATTACCGGCATATGGAAGAAACAGCAGTAAGCACAGGGAAATATCTGCTTCTAAATCCAAAACGCAGCTAGCTAACAGAACGGTTGTCAATGTGTGCACTCAACTTCCAGAGTTAAACCCGTGTGTGGATTCAGCAGTCTGCAAACACTTTCTGTGCAGAGTCCCAAAACTGGCGTTTTCAGCCCATTACCGACATATGGAAGAAACAGCAGTAAGCACAGGGAAATATCTGCTTCTAAATCCAAAACGCAGCTATCTAACAGAACGGTTGTCAATGTGTGCACTCAACTTCCAGAGTTAAACCCGTGTGTGGATTCAGCAGTCTGCAAACACTTTCTGTGCAGAGTCCCAAAACAGGCGTTTTCAGCCCATAACCGGCATATGGAAGAAACAGCAGTAAGCACAGGGAAATATCTGCTTCTAAATCCAAAACGCAGCTATCTAACAGAACGGTTGTCAATGTGTGCACTCAACTTCCAGAGGTAAACCCGTGTGTGGATTCAGCCGTCTGCAAACACTTTCTCTGCAGAGTCCCAAAACAGGCGTTTTCAGCCCATTACCGGCATATGGAAGAAAGAGCAGTAAGCACAGGGAAATGTCTGCTTCTAAATCCGAAACGCAGCTATCTAACAGAACGGTTGTCAATGTGTGCACTCAACTTCCAGAGTTAAACCCGTGTGTGGATTCATCAGTCTGCAAACACTTTCTGTGCAGAGTCCCAAAACTGGCGTTTTCAGCCCATTACCGGCATATGGAAGAAAGAGCAGTAAGCACAGGGAAATATCTGCTTCTAAATCCAAAACGCAGCTATCTAACAGAACGGTTGTCAATGTGTGCAATCAACTTCCAGAGTTAAACCCGTGTGTGGATTCAGCAGTCTGCAAACACTTTCTGTTCAGAGTCCCAAAACTGAAGTTTTCAGCCCATTACCGGCATATGGAAGAAACAGCAGTAAGCACAGGGAAATATCTGCTTCTAAATCCAAAACGCAGCTATCTAACAGATCGGTTGTCAATGTGTTCACTCAAATTCCAGAGTTATACCCGTGTGTGGATTCAGCAGTCTGCAAACACTTTCTGTGCAGAGTCCCAAAACAGGCGTTTTCAGCCCATTACCGGCATATGGAAGAAACAGCAGTAAGCACAGGGAAATATCTGCTTCTAAATCCAAAACGCAGCTATCTAACAGAACGGTTGTCAATGTGTGCACTCAACTTCCAGAGTTAAACCCGTGTGTGGATTCAGCAGTCTGCAAACACTTTCTGTGCAGAGTCACAAAACTGGCGTTTTCAGCCCATTACCGACATATGGAAGAAACAGCAGTAAGCACAGGGAAATATCTGCTTCTAAATCCAAAACGCAGCTATCTAACAGAACGGTTGTCAATGTGTGCACTCAACTTCCAGAGTTAAACCCGTGTGTGGATTCAGCAGTCTGCAAACACTTTCTGTGCAGAGTCACAAAACAGGCGTTTTCAGCCCATTACCGGCATATGGAAGAAACAGCAGTAAGCACAGGGAAATATCTGCTTCTAAATCCAAAACGCAGCTATCTAACAGAACGGTTGTCAATGTGTGCACTCAACTTCCAGAGTTAAACCCGTGTGTGGATTCAGCAGTCTGCAAACACTTTCTGTGCAGAGTCCCAAAACAGGCGTTTTCAGCCCATTACCGGCATATGGAAGAAACAGCAGTAAGCACAGGGAAATATCTGCTTCTAAATCCAAAACGCAGCTATCTAACAGAACGGTTGTCAATGTGTGCACTCAACTTCCAGAGTTAAACCCGTGTGTGGATTCAGCAGTCTGCAAACACTTTCTCTGCAGAGTCCCAAAACAGGCGTTTTCAGCCCATTACCGGCATATGGAAGAAACAGCAGTAAGCACAGGGAAATATCTGCTTCTAAATCCAAAACGCAGCTATCTAACAGAACGGTTGTCAATGTGTGCACTCAACTTCCAGAGTTAAACCCGTGTGTGGATTCAGCAGTCTGCAAACCCTTTCTCTGCAGAGTCCCAAAACAGGCGTTTTCAGCCCATTACCGGCATATGGAAGAAACAGCAGTAAGCACAGGGAAATATCTGCTTCTAAATCCAAAACGCAGCTATCTAACAGAACGGTTGTCAATGTGTGCACTCAACTTCCAGAGTTAAACCCGTGTGTGGATTCAGCAGTCTGCAAACACTTTCTGTGCAGAGTCCCAAAACTGGCGTTTTCAGCCCATTACCGGCATATGGAAGAAAGAGCAGTAAGCACAGGGAAATATCTGCTTCTAAATCCAAAACGCAGCTATCTAACAGAACGGTTGTCAATGTGTGCAATCAACTTCCAGAGTTAAACCCGTGTGTGGATTCAACAGTCTGCAAACACTTTCTGTTCAGAGTCCCAAAACTGGCGTTTTCAGCCCATTACCGGCATATGGAAGAAACAGCAGTAAGCACAGGGAAATATCTGCTTCTAAATCCAAAACGCAGCTATCTAACAGAACGGTTGTCAATGTGTGCACTCAACTTCCAGAGTTAAACCCGTGTGTGGATTCAGCAGTCTGCAAACACTTTCTGTGCAGAGTCCCAAAACAGGCGTTTTCAGCCCATTACCGGCATATGGAAGAAACAGCAGTAAGCACAGGGAAATATCTGCTTCTAAATCCAAAACGCAGCTAGCTAACAGAACGGTTGTCAATGTGTGCACTCAACTTCCAGAGTTAAACCCGTGTGTGGATTCAGCAGTCTGCAAACACTTTCTGTGCAGAGTCCCAAAACTGGCGTTTTCAGCCCATTACCGACATATGGAAGAAACAGCAGTAAGCACAGGGAAATATCTGCTTCTAAATCCAAAACGCAGCTATCTAACAGAACGGTTGTCAATGTGTGCACTCAACTTCCAGAGTTAAACCCGTGTGTGGATTCAGCAGTCTGCAAACACTTTCTGTGCAGAGTCCCAAAACAGGCGTTTTCAGCCCATAACCGGCATATGGAAGAAACAGCAGTAAGCACAGGGAAATATCTGCTTCTAAATCCAAAACGCAGCTATCTAACAGAACGGTTGTCAATGTGTGCACTCAACTTCCAGAGGTAAACCCGTGTGTGGATTCAGCCGTCTGCAAACACTTTCTCTGCAGAGTCCCAAAACAGGCGTTTTCAGCCCATTACCGGCATATGGAAGAAAGAGCAGTAAGCACAGGGAAATATCTGCTTCTAAATCCAAAACGCAGCTATCTAACAGAACGGTTGTCAATGTGTGCACTCAACTTCCACAGTTAAACCTGTGTGTGGATTCAGCAGTCTGCAAACACTTTCTCTGCAGAATCCCAAAACAGGCGTTTTCAGCCCATTACCGGCATATGGAAGAAACAGCAGTAAGCACAGGGAAATATCTACTTCTAAATCCAAAACGCAGCTAGCTAACAGAACGGTTGTCAATGTGTGCACTCAACTTCCAGAGTTAAACCCGTGTGTGTATTCAGCAGTCTGCAAACACTTTCTCTGCAGAGACCCAAAACAGGCGTTTTCAGCCCATTACCGGCATATGGAAGAAACAGCAGTAAGCACAGGGAAATATCTGCTTCTAAATCCAAAACGCAGCTATCTAACAGAACGGTTGTCAATGTGTGCACTCAACTTCCAGAGTTAAACCCGTGTGTGGATTCAGCTGTCTGCAAACTCTTTCTGTGCAGAGTCCCACAACAGGCGTTTTCAGCCCATTACCGTCATATGGAAGAAACAGCAGTAAGCACAGGGAAATATCTGCTTCTAAATCCAAAACGCAGCTATCTAACAGAACGGTTGTCAATGTGTGCACTCAACTTCCAGAGTTAAACCCGTGTGTGGATTCAGCAGTCTGCAAACACTTTCGCTGCAGAGTCCCAAAACAGGCGTTTTCAGCCCATTACCGGCATATGGAAGAAAGAGCAGTAAGCACAGGGAAATATCTGCTTCTAAATCCAAAACGCAGCTATCTAACAGAACGGTTGTCAATGTGTGCACTCAACTTCCAGAGTTAAACCCGTGTGTGGATTCAGCAGTCTGCAAACACTTTCTGTGCAGAGTTCCAAAACTGGCGTTTTCAGCCCATTACCGGCATATGGAAGAAACAGCAGTAAGCACAGGGAAATATCTGCTTCTAAATCCAAAACGCAGCTATCTAACAGAACGGTTGTCAATGTGTGCCCTAAACTTCCAGAGTTAAACCCGTGTGTGGATTCAGCAGTCTGCAAACACTTTCTGTGCCGAGTCCCAAAACAGGTGTTTTCAGTCCATTACCGGCATATGGAAGAAACCGCAGTAAGCACAGGGAAATATCTGCTTCTAAATCCAAAACGCAGCTATCTAACAGAACGGTTGTCAATGTGTGCACTCAACTTCCAGAGTTAAACCCGTGTGTGGATTCAGCAGTCTGCAAACACTTTCTGTGCAGAGTCCCAAAACTGGCGTTTTCAGCCCATTACTGACATATGGAAGAAACAGCAGTAAGCACAGGGAAATATCTGCTTCTAAATCCAAAACGCAGCTATCTAACAGAATGGTTGTCAATGTGTGCACTCAACTTCCAGAGGTAAACCCGTGTGTGGATTCAGCCATCTGGAAACACTTTCTCTGCAGAGTCCCAAAACTGGCGTTTTCAGCCCATTACAGGCATATGGAAGAAACAGCAGTAAGCACAGGGAAATATCTGCTTCTAAATCCAAAATGCAGCTATCTAACAGAACGGTTGTCAATGTGTGCACTCAATTTCCAGAGTTAAACCCGTGTGTGGATTCAGCAGTCTGCAAACACTTTCTCTGCAGAGTCCCAAAACAGGCGTTTTCAGCCTATTACCGGCATATGGAAGAAACAGCAGTAAGCACAGGGAAATATCTGCTTCTAAATCCAAAACGCAGCTATCTAACAGAACGGTTGTCAATGTGTGCACTCAACTTCCAGTGTTAAACCCGTGTGTGGATTCAGCAGTCTGCAAACACTTTCTGTTCAGAGTCCCAAAACTGGCGTTTTCAGCCCATTACCGGCATATGGAAGAAACAGCAGTAAGCACAGGGAAATATCTGCTTCTAAATCCAAAACGCAGCTATCTAACAGAACGGTTGTCAATGTGTGCACTCAACTTCCAGAGTTAAACCCGTGTGTGGATTCAGCAGTCTGCAAACACTTTCGCTGCAGAGTCCCAAAACAGGCGTTTTCAGCCCATTACCGGCATATGGAAGAAAGAGCAGTAAGCACAGGGAAATATCTGCTTCTAAATCCAAAACGCAGCTATCTAACAGAACGGTTGTCAATGTGTGCACTCAACTTCCAGAGTTAAACCCGTGTGTGGATTCAGCAGTCTGCAAACACTTTCTGTGCAGAGTTCCAAAACTGGCGTTTTCAGCCCATTACCGGCATATGGAAGAAACAGCAGTAAGCACAGGGAAATATCTGCTTCTAAATCCAAAACGCAGCTATCTAACAGAACGGTTGTCAATGTGTGCCCTAAACTTCCAGAGTTAAACCCGTGTGTGGATTCAGCAGTCTGCAAACACTTTCTGTGCCGAGTCCCAAAACAGGTGTTTTCAGTCCATTACCGGCATATGGAAGAAACCGCAGTAAGCACAGGGAAATATCTGCTTCTAAATCCAAAACGCAGCTATCTAACAGAACGGTTGTCAATGTGTGCACTCAACTTCCAGAGTTAAACCCGTGTGTGGATTCAGCAGTCTGCAAACACTTTCTGTGCAGAGTCCCAAAACTGGCGTTTTCAGCCCATTACTGACATATGGAAGAAACAGCAGTAAGCACAGGGAAATATCTGCTTCTAAATCCAAAACGCAGCTATCTAACAGAACGGTTGTCAATGTGTGCACTCAACTTCCAGAGGTAAACCCGTGTGTGGATTCAGCCATCTGGAAACACTTTCTCTGCAGAGTCCCAAAACTGGCGTTTTCAGCCCATTACAGGCATATGGAAGAAACAGCAGTAAGCACAGGGAAATATCTGCTTCTAAATCCAAAATGCAGCTATCTAACAGAACGGTTGTCAATGTGTGCACTCAATTTCCAGAGTTAAACCCGTGTGTGGATTCAGCAGTCTGCAAACACTTTCTCTGCAGAGTCCCAAAACAGGCGTTTTCAGCCTATTACCGGCATATGGAAGAAACAGCAGTAAGCACAGGGAAATATCTGCTTCTAAATCCAAAACGCAGCTATCTAACAGAACGGTTGTCAATGTGTGCACTCAACTTCCAGTGTTAAACCCGTGTGTGGATTCAGCAGTCTGCAAACACTTTCTCTGCAGAGTCCCAAAACAGGCGTTTTCAGCCCATTACCGGCATATGGAAGAAACAGCAGTAAGCACAGGGAAATATCTGCTTCTAAATCCAAAACGCAGCTATCTAACAGAACGGTTGTCAATGTGTGCACTCAACTTCCAGAGTTAAACCCGTGTGTGGATTCAGCAGTCTGCAAACCCTTTCTCTGCAGAGTCCCAAAACTGGCGTTTTCAGCCCATTACCGACATATGGAAGAAACAGCAGTAAGCACAGGGAAATATCTGCTTCTAAATCCAAAACGCAGCAATCTAACAGAACGGTTGTCTATGTGTGCACTCAACTTCCAGAGTTAAACCCATGTGTGGATTCAGCAGTCTGCAAACACTTTCTCTGCATAGTCCCAAAACAGGCGTTTTCAGCCCATTACCGGCATATGGAAGAAACAGCAGTAAGCACAGGGAAATATCTGCTTCTAAATACAAAACGCAGCTATCTAACAGAACGGTTGTCAATGTGTGCACTCAACTTCCAGAGTTAAACCCGTGTGTGGATTCAGCAGTCTGCAAACACTTTCTCTGCAGAGTCCCAAAATAGGCGTTTTCAGCCCATTACCGGCATATGGAAGAAACAGCAGTAAGCACAGGGAAATATCTGCTTCTAAATCCAAAACGCAGCTATCTAACAGAACGGTTGTCAATGTGTGCACTCAATTTCCAGAGGTAAACCCGTGTGTGGATTCAGCAGTCTGCAAACACTTTCTCTGCAGAGTCCCAAAATAGGCGTTTTCAGCCCATTACCGGCATACGGAAGAAACAGCAGTAAGCACAGGGAAATATCTGCTTCTAAATCCAAAACGCAGCTATCTAACAGAACGGTTGTCAATGTGTGCACTCAACTTCCGGAGTTAAACCCGTGTGTGGATTCAGCAGTCTGCAAACACTTTCTGTGCAGAGTCCCAAAACTGGCGTTTTCAGCCCATTACCGACATATGGAAGAAACAGCAGTAAGCACAGGGAAATATCTGCTTCTAAATCCAAAACGCAGCTATCTAACAGAACGGTTGTCAATGTGTGCACTCAACTTCCAGAGTTAAACCCGTGTGTGGATTCAGCAGTCTGCAAACACTTTCTGTGCAGAGTCACAAAACAGGCGTTTTCAGCCCATTACCGGCATATGGAAGAAACAGCAGTAAGCACAGGGAAATATCTGCTTCTAAATCCAAAACGCAGCTATCTAACAGAACGGTTGTCAATGTGTGCACTCAACTTCCAGAGTTAAACCCGTGTGTGGATTCAGCAGTCTGCAAACACTTTGTGTGCAGAGTCCCAAAACTGGCGTTTTCAGCCCATTACCGACATATGGAAGAAACAGGAGTAAGCACAGGGAAATATCTGCTTCTAAATCCAAAACGCAGCTATCTAACAGAACGGTTGTCAACGTGTGCACTCAACTTCCAGAGTTAAACCCGTGTGTGGATTCAGCAGTCTGCAAACACTTTCTCTGCAAAGTCCCAAAACAGGCGTTTTCAGCCCATTACCGGCATATGGAAGAAACAGCAGTAAGCACAGGGAAATATCTGCTTCTAAATCCAAAACGCAGCTATCTAACAGAACGGTTGTCAATGTGTGCACTCATCTTCCAGAGTTAAACCCGTGTGTGGATTCAGCCGTCTGCAAACACTTTCTGTGCAGAGTCCCAAGACAGGCGTTTTCAGCCCATTACCGGCATATGGAAGAAACAGCAGTAAGCACAGGGAAATATCTGCTTCTAAATCTAAAACGCAGCTACCTAAGAGAACGGTTGTCAATGTGTGCACTCAACTTCCAGAGTTAAACCCGTGTGTGGATTCAGCAGTCTGCAAACACTTTCTCTGCAGAATCCCAAAACAGGCGTTTTCAGCCCATTACCGGCATATGGAAGAAACAGCAGTAAGCACAGGGAAATATCTGCTTCTAAATCCAAAACGCAGCTAGCTAACAGAACGGTTGTCAATGTGTGCACTCAACTTCCAGAGTTAAACCCGTGTGTGGATTCAGCAGTCTGCAAACACTTTCTGTGCAGAGTCCCAAAACTGGCGTTTTCAGCCCATTACCGACATATGGAAGAAACAGCAGTAAGCACAGGGAAATATCTGCTTCTAAATCCAAAACGCAGCTATCTAACAGAACGGTTGTCAATGTGTGCACTCAACTTCCAGAGTTAAACCCGTGTGTGGATTCAGCAGTCTGCAAACACTTTCTGTGCAGAGTCCCAAAACAGGCGTTTTCAGCCCATAACCGGCATATGGAAGAAACAGCAGTAAGCACAGGGAAATATCTGCTTCTAAATCCAAAACGCAGCTATCTAACAGAACGGTTGTCAATGTGTGCACTCAACTTCCAGAGGTAAACCCGTGTGTGGATTCAGCCGTCTGCAAACACTTTCTCTGCAGAGTCCCAAAACAGGCGTTTTCAGCCCATTACCGGCATATGGAAGAAAGAGCAGTAAGCACAGGGAAATATCTGCTTCTAAATCCAAAACGCAGCTATCTAACAGAACGGTTGTCAATGTGTGCACTCAACTTCCACAGTTAAACCTGTGTGTGGATTCAGCAGTCTGCAAACACTTTCTCTGCAGAATCCCAAAACAGGCGTTTTCAGCCCATTACCGGCATATGGAAGAAACAGCAGTAAGCACAGGGAAATATCTACTTCTAAATCCAAAACGCAGCTAGCTAATAGAACGGTTGTCAATGTGTGCACTCAACTTCCAGAGTTAAACCCGTGTGTGTATTCAGCAGTCTGCAAACACTTTCTCTGCAGAGACCCAAAACAGGCGTTTTCAGCCCATTACCGGCATATGGAAGAAACAGCAGTAAGCACAGGGAAATATCTGCTTCTAAATCCAAAACGCAGCTATCTAACAGAACGGTTGTCAATGTGTGCACTCAACTTCCAGAGTTAAACCCGTGTGTGGATTCAGCTGTCTGCAAACTCTTTCTGTGCAGAGTCCCACAACAGGCGTTTTCAGCCCATTACCGTCATATGGAAGAAACAGCAGTAAGCACAGGGAAATATCTGCTTCTAAATCCAAAACGCAGCTATCTAACAGAACGGTTGTCAATGTGTGCACTCAACTTCCAGAGTTAAACCCGTGTGTGGATTCAGCAGTCTGCAAACACTTTCGCTGCAGAGTCCCAAAACAGGCGTTTTCAGCCCATTACCGGCATATGGAAGAAAGAGCAGTAAGCACAGGGAAATATCTGCTTCTAAATCCAAAACGCAGCTATCTAACAGAACGGTTGTCAATGTGTGCACTCAACTTCCAGAGTTAAACCCGTGTGTGGATTCAGCAGTCTGCAAACACTTTCTGTGCAGAGTTCCAAAACTGGCGTTTTCAGCCCATTACCGGCATATGGAAGAAACAGCAGTAAGCACAGGGAAATATCTGCTTCTAAATCCAAAACGCAGCTATCTAACAGAACGGTTGTCAATGTGTGCCCTAAACTTCCAGAGTTAAACCCGTGTGTGGATTCAGCAGTCTGCAAACACTTTCTGTGCCGAGTCCCAAAACAGGTGTTTTCAGTCCATTACCGGCATATGGAAGAAACCGCAGTAAGCACAGGGAAATATCTGCTTCTAAATCCAAAACGCAGCTATCTAACAGAACGGTTGTCAATGTGTGCACTCAACTTCCAGAGTTAAACCGGTGTGTGGATTCAGCAGTCTGCAAACACTTTCTGTGCAGAGTCCCAAAACTGGCGTTTTCAGCCCATTACTGACATATGGAAGAAACAGCAGTAAGCACAGGGAAATATCTGCTTCTAAATCCAAAACGCAGCTATCTAACAGAATGGTTGTCAATGTGTGCACTCAACTTCCAGAGGTAAACCCGTGTGTGGATTCAGCCATCTGGAAACACTTTCTCTGCAGAGTCCCAAAACTGGCGTTTTCAGCCCATTACAGGCATATGGAAGAAACAGCAGTAAGCACAGGGAAATATCTGCTTCTAAATCCAAAATGCAGCTATCTAACAGAACGGTTGTCAATGTGTGCACTCAATTTCCAGAGTTAAACCCGTGTGTGGATTCAGCAGTCTGCAAACACTTTCTCTGCAGAGTCCCAAAACAGGCGTTTTCAGCCTATTACCGGCATATGGAAGAAACAGCAGTAAGCACAGGGAAATATCTGCTTCTAAATCCAAAACGCAGCTATCTAACAGAACGGTTGTCAATGTGTGCACTCAACTTCCAGTGTTAAACCCGTGTGTGGATTCAGCAGTCTGCAAACACTTTCTGTTCAGAGTCCCAAAACTGGCGTTTTCAGCCCATTACCGGCATATGGAAGAAACAGCAGTAAGCACAGGGAAATATCTGCTTCTAAATCCAAAACGCAGCTATCTAACAGAACGGTTGTCAATGTGTGCACTCAACTTCCAGAGTTAAACCCGTGTGTGGATTCAGCAGTCTGCAAACACTTTCGCTGCAGAGTCCCAAAACAGGCGTTTTCAGCCCATTACCGGCATATGGAAGAAAGAGCAGTAAGCACAGGGAAATATCTGCTTCTAAATCCAAAACGCAGCTATCTAACAGAACGGTTGTCAATGTGTGCACTCAACTTCCAGAGTTAAACCCGTGTGTGGATTCAGCAGTCTGCAAACACTTTCTGTGCAGAGTTCCAAAACTGGCGTTTTCAGCCCATTACCGGCATATGGAAGAAACAGCAGTAAGCACAGGGAAATATCTGCTTCTAAATCCAAAACGCAGCTATCTAACAGAACGGTTGTCAATGTGTGCCCTAAACTTCCAGAGTTAAACCCGTGTGTGGATTCAGCAGTCTGCAAACACTTTCTGTGCCGAGTCCCAAAACAGGTGTTTTCAGTCCATTACCGGCATATGGAAGAAACCGCAGTAAGCACAGGGAAATATCTGCTTCTAAATCCAAAACGCAGCTATCTAACAGAACGGTTGTCAATGTGTGCACTCAACTTCCAGAGTTAAACCCGTGTGTGGATTCAGCAGTCTGCAAACACTTTCTGTGCAGAGTCCCAAAACTGGCGTTTTCAGCCCATTACTGACATATGGAAGAAACAGCAGTAAGCACAGGGAAATATCTGCTTCTAAATCCAAAACGCAGCTATCTAACAGAACGGTTGTCAATGTGTGCACTCAACTTCCAGAGGTAAACCCGTGTGTGGATTCAGCCATCTGGAAACACTTTCTCTGCAGAGTCCCAAAACTGGCGTTTTCAGCCCATTACAGGCATATGGAAGAAACAGCAGTAAGCACAGGGAAATATCTGCTTCTAAATCCAAAATGCAGCTATCTAACAGAACGGTTGTCAATGTGTGCACTCAATTTCCAGAGTTAAACCCGTGTGTGGATTCAGCAGTCTGCAAACACTTTCTCTGCAGAGTCCCAAAACAGGCGTTTTCAGCCTATTACCGGCATATGGAAGAAACAGCAGTAAGCACAGGGAAATATCTGCTTCTAAATCCAAAACGCAGCTATCTAACAGAACGGTTGTCAATGTGTGCACTCAACTTCCAGTGTTAAACCCGTGTGTGGATTCAGCAGTCTGCAAACACTTTCTCTGCAGAGTCCCAAAACAGGCGTTTTCAGCCCATTACCGGCATATGGAAGAAACAGCAGTAAGCACAGGGAAATATCTGCTTCTAAATCCAAAACGCAGCTATCTAACAGAACGGTTGTCAATGTGTGCACTCAACTTCCAGAGTTAAACCCGTGTGTGGATTCAGCAGTCTGCAAACCCTTTCTCTGCAGAGTCCCAAAACTGGCGTTTTCAGCCCATTACCGACATATGGAAGAAACAGCAGTAAGCACAGGGAAATATCTGCTTCTAAATCCAAAACGCAGCAATCTAACAGAACGGTTGTCTATGTGTGCACTCAACTTCCAGAGTTAAACCCATGTGTGGATTCAGCAGTCTGCAAACACTTTCTCTGCATAGTCCCAAAACAGGCGTTTTCAGCCCATTACCGGCATATGGAAGAAACAGCAGTAAGCACAGGGAAATATCTGCTTCTAAATACAAAACGCAGCTATCTAACAGAACGGTTGTCAATGTGTGCACTCAACTTCCAGAGTTAAACCCGTGTGTGGATTCAGCAGTCTGCAAACACTTTCTCTGCAGAGTCCCAAAATAGGCGTTTTCAGCCCATTACCGGCATATGGAAGAAACAGCAGTAAGCACAGGGAAATATCTGCTTCTAAATCCAAAACGCAGCTATCTAACAGAACGGTTGTCAATGTGTGCACTCAATTTCCAGAGGTAAACCCGTGTGTGGATTCAGCAGTCTGCAAACACTTTCTCTGCAGAGTCCCAAAATAGGCGTTTTCAGCCCATTACCGGCATACGGAAGAAACAGCAGTAAGCACAGGGAAATATCTGCTTCTAAATCCAAAACGCAGCTATCTAACAGAACGGTTGTCAATGTGTGCACTCAACTTCCGGAGTTAAACCCGTGTGTGGATTCAGCAGTCTGCAAACACTTTCTGTGCAGAGTCCCAAAACTGGCGTTTTCAGCCCATTACCGACATATGGAAGAAACAGCAGTAAGCACAGGGAAATATCTGCTTCTAAATCCAAAACGCAGCTATCTAACAGAACGGTTGTCAATGTGTGCACTCAACTTCCAGAGTTAAACCCGTGTGTGGATTCAGCAGTCTGCAAACACTTTCTGTGCAGAGTCACAAAACAGGCGTTTTCAGCCCATTACCGGCATATGGAAGAAACAGCAGTAAGCACAGGGAAATATCTGCTTCTAAATCCAAAACGCAGCTATCTAACAGAACGGTTGTCAATGTGTGCACTCAACTTCCAGAGTTAAACCCGTGTGTGGATTCAGCAGTCTGCAAACACTTTGTGTGCAGAGTCCCAAAACTGGCGTTTTCAGCCCATTACCGACATATGGAAGAAACAGGAGTAAGCACAGGGAAATATCTGCTTCTAAATCCAAAACGCAGCTATCTAACAGAACGGTTGTCAACGTGTGCACTCAACTTCCAGAGTTAAACCCGTGTGTGGATTCAGCAGTCTGCAAACACTTTCTCTGCAAAGTCCCAAAACAGGCGTTTTCAGCCCATTACCGGCATATGGAAGAAACAGCAGTAAGCACAGGGAAATATCTGCTTCTAAATCCAAAACGCAGCTATCTAACAGAACGGTTGTCAATGTGTGCACTCATCTTCCAGAGTTAAACCCGTGTGTGGATTCAGCCGTCTGCAAACACTTTCTGTGCAGAGTCCCAAGACAGGCGTTTTCAGCCCATTACCGGCATATGGAAGAAACAGCAGTAAGCACAGGGAAATATCTGCTTCTAAATCTAAAACGCAGCTACCTAAGAGAACGGTTGTCAATGTGTGCACTCAACTTCCAGAGTTAAACCCGTGTGTGGATTCAGCAGTCTGCAAACACTTTCTCTGCAGAATCCCAAAACAGGCGTTTTCAGCCCATTACCGGCATATGGAAGAAACAGCAGTAAGCACAGGGAAATATCTGCTTCTAAATCCAAAACGCAGCTATCTAACAGAACGCTTGTCAATGTGTGCACTCAACTTCCATTCAGCAGTCTGCAAACACGTTCTCTGCAGTGTCCCAAAACAGGCGTTTTCAGCCCATTACCATCATATGGAAGAAACAGCAGTAAGCAAAGGGAAATATCTTCTTCTAAAATCAAAACGCAGCTATCTAACAAAACGGTTGTCAATGTGTGCACTCAACTTCAAGAGTTAAACCCGTGTGTGGATTCAGCAGTCTGCAAACACTTTCTCTGCAGAGTCCCAAAACAGGCGTTTTCAGCCAATTACCGGCATACGGAAGAAACAGCAGTAAGAACAGGGAAATATCTGCTTCTAAATCCAAAACGCAGCTATCTAACAGAACGGTTGTCAAGGTGTGCACTCAACTTCCAGAGTTAAACCCGTGTGTGGATTCAGGAGTCTGCAAACACTTTCTCTGCAGAGTCCCAAAACAGGCGTATTCAGCCCATTACCGGCATATGGAAGAAACAGCAGTAAGCACAGGGAAATATCTGCTTCTAAATCCAAAACGCAGCTATCTAACAGAACGGTTGTCAATGTGTGCACTCAACTTCCAGAGTTAAACCCGTGTGTGGATTCAGCAGTCTGCAAACACTTTCTCTGCAGACTCCCAAAAGAGGCGTTTTCAGCCCATTACCGGCATATGGAAGAAACAGCAGTAAGCACAGGGAAATATCTGCTTCTAAATCCAAAACGCAGCTATCTAACAGAACGGTTGTCAATATGTGCACTCAACTTCCAGAGTTAAACCCGTGTGTGAATTCAGCAGTCTACAAACACTTTCTGTGCAGAGTCCCAAAACAGGCGTTTTCAGCCCAATACCGGCATATGGAAGAAACAGCAGTAAGCACAGGGAAATATCTGCTTCTAAATCCAAAACGCAGCTATCTAACAGAACGGTTGTCAATGTGTGCACTCAACTTCCAGAGTTAAACCCGTGTGTGGATTCAGCAGTCTGCAAACACTTTCTCTGCAGACTCCCAAAACAGGCGTTTTCAGCCCATTACCGGCATAAGGAAGAAACAGCAGTAAGCACAGGGAAATATCTGCTTCTAAATCAAAAACGCAGCTATCTAACAGAACGGTTGTCAATATGTGCACTCAACTTCCAGAGTTAAACCCGTGTGTGGATTCAGCAGTCTACAAACACTTTCTGTGCAGAGTCCCAAAACAGGCGTTTTCAGCCCAATACCGGCATATGGAAGAAACAGCAGTAAGCACAGGGAAATATCTGCTTCTAAATCCAAAACGCAGCTATCTAACAGAACGGTTGTCAATGTGTGCACTCAACTTCCAGAGTTAAACCCGTGTGTGGATGCAGCAGTCTGCAAACACTTTCTGTGCAGAGTCCCAAAACAGGCGTTTTCAGCCCATTACCGGCATATGGAAGAAACAGCAGTAAGCACAGGGAAATATCTGCTTCTAAATCCAAAACACAGCTATCTAACAGAACGGTTGTCAATGTGTGCACTCAACTTCCAGAGTTAAACCCGTGTGTGGATTCAGCAGTCTGAAAACACTTTCTCTGCAGAGTCCCAAAACAGGCGTTTTCAGCCCATTACCGGCATATGGAAGAAACAGCAGTAAGCACAGGGAAATATCTGCTTCTAAATCCAAAACGCAGCTATCTAACAGAACGGTTGTCAATGTGTGCACTCAACTTCCAAATTTAAACCCGTGTGTGGATTCAGCAGTCTGCAAACACTTACTCTGCAGAGTCCCAAAACAGGCGTTTTCAGCCCATTACCGGCATAAGGAAGAAACAGCAGTAAGCACAGGGAAATATCTGCTTCTAAATCCAAAACGCAGCTATCTAACAGAACGGTTGTCTATGTGTGCACTCAACTTCCAGAGTTAAACCCGTGTGTGGATTCAGCAGTCTGCAAACACTTTCTCTGCAGAGTCCCACAACAGGCGTTTTCAACCCATTACCGGCATATGGAAGAAACAGCAGTAAGCACAGGGAAATATCTGCTTCTAAATCCAAAACGCAGCTACCTAAGAGAACGGTTGTCAATGTGTGCACTCAACTTCCAGAGTTAAACCCGTGTGTGGATTCAGCAGTCTGCAAACACTTTCTCTGCAGAGTCCCAAAACAGGCGTTTTCAGCCCATTACCGGCATATGGAAGAAACAGCAGTAAGAACAGGGAAATATCTGCTTCTAAATCCAAAACGCAGCTATCTAACAGAACGGTTGTCAATGTGTGCACTCAACTTCCAGAGTTAAACCCGTGTGTGGATTCAGCAGTCTGCAAACACTTTCTCTGCAGAGTCCCAAAACAGGCGTTTTCAGCCCATTACCGGCATATGGAAGAAACAGCAGTAAGCACAGGGAAATATCTGCTTCTAAATCCAAAACGCAGCTATCTAACAGAACGGTTGTCAATGTGTGCACTCAACTTCCAGAGTTAAACCCGTGTGTGGATTCAGCAGTCTGCAAACACTTTCTGTGCAGAGTCCCAAAACAGGCGTTTTCAGACCGTTACCGGCATATGGAAGAAACAGCAGTAAGCACAGGGAAATATCTGCTTCTAAATCCAAAATGCAGCTATCTAACAAAACGGTTGTCAATGTGTGCACTCAACTTCCAGAGTTAAAGCCGTGTGTGGATTCAGCAGTCTGCAAACACTTTCTCTGCAGAGTCCCAAAACAGGCGTTTTCAGCCCATTACCGGCATATGGAAGAAACAGCAGTAAGCACAGGGAAATATCTGCTTCTAAATCCAAAACGCAGCTATATAACAGAACGGTTTTCAATGTGTGCACTTAACTTCCGGAGTTAAACTCGTGTGTGGATTCAGCAGTCTGCAAACACTTTCTGTGCAGAGTCCCAAAACAGGTGTTTTCAGCCCATTACCGGCATATGGAAGAAACAGCAGTAAGCACAGGGAAATATCTGCTTCTAAATCCAAAACGCAGCTATCTAACAGAACGGTTTTCAATGTGTGCACTCACCTTCCAGAGTTAAACTCGTGTGTGGATTCAGCAGTCTGCAAACACTTTCTCTGCAGAGTCCCAAAACAGCCGTTTTCAGCCCATTACCGGCATATGGAAGAAACAGCAGTAAGCACAGGGAAATATCTGCTTCTAAATCCAAAACGCAGCTATCTAACAGAACGGTTGTCAATGTGTGCACTCAACTTCCAGAGTTAAACCCGTGTGTGGATTCAGCAGTCTGCAAACACTTTCTCTGCAGAGTCCCAAAACAGGCGTTTTCAGCGCTTTACCGGCATATGGAAGAAACAGCAGTAAGCACAGGGAAATATCTGCTTCTAAATCCAAAACGCAGGTATCTAACAGAACAGTTGGCAATGTGTGCACTCAACTTCCAGAGTTAAACCCGTGTGTGGATTCAGCAGTCTGCAAACACTTTCTCTGCGGAGTCCCAAAACAGGCGTTTTCAGCCCTTTACCGGCATATGGAAGAAACAGCAGTAAGCACAGGGAAATATCTGCTTCTAAACCCAAAACGCAGATATCTAACAGAACGGTTGTCAATGTATACACTCAACTTCCAGAGTTAAACCCGTGTGTGGATTCAGCAGTCTGCAAACACTTTCTCTGCAGAGTCCCAAAACAGGCGTTTTCAGCCCATTACCGGCATATGGAAGAAACAGCAGTAAGCACAGGGAAATATCTGCTTCTAAATCCAAAACGCAGCTATCTAACAGAACGGTTGTCAATGTGTGCACTCAACTTCCAGAGTTAAACCCGTGTGTGGATTCAGCAGACTGCAAACACTTTCTCTGCAGAGTCCCAAAACAGGCGTTTTCAGCCCATTACCGGCATATGGAAGAAACGGCAGTAAGCACAGGGAAATATCTGCTTCTAAATCCAAAACGCAGCTATCTAACAGAACGGTTGTCAATGTGTGCACTCAACTTCCAGAGTTAAACCCGTGTGTGGATTCAGCAGTCTGCAAACACTTTATGTGCACAGTCCCAAAACAGGCGTTTTCAGCCCATTACCGGCATATGGAAGAAAGAGCAGTAAGCACAGGGAAATATCTGCTTCTAAATCGAAAACGCAGCTATCTAACAGAACGGTTGTCAATGTGTGCACTCAATTTCCAGAGGTAAACCCGTGTGTGGATTCAGCAGTCTGCAAACACTTTCTCTGCAGAGTCCCAAAACAGGCGTTTTCAGCCCATTACCGGCATATGGAACAAACAGCAGTAAGCACAGGGAAATATCTGCTTCTAAATCCAAAACGCAGCTATCTAACAGAACGGTTGTCAATGTGTGCAATCAACTTCCAGAGATAAACCCGTGTGTGGATTCAGCAGTCTTCAAACACTTTCTGTTCAGAGTCCCAAAACTGGCGTTTTCAGCCCATTACCGGCATATGGAAGAAACAGCAGTAAGCACAGGGAAATATCTGCTTCTAAATCCAAAACGCAGCTATCTAACAGAACGGTTGTCAATGTGTTCACTCAAATTCCAGAGTTAAACCCGTGTGTGGATTCAGCAGTCTGCAAACACTTTCTGTGCAGAGTCCCAAAACATGCGTTTTCAGCCCATTACCGGCATATGGAAGAAACAGCAGTAAGCACAGGGAAATATCTGCTTCTAAATCCAAAACGCAGCTATCTAACAGAACGGTTGTCAATGTGTGCACTCAACTTCCAGAGTTAAACCCGTGTGTGGATTCAGCAGTCTGCAAACCCTTTCTGTGCAGAGTCCCAAAACTGGTGTTTTCAGCCCATTACCGACATATGGAAGAAACAGCTGTAAGCACAGGGAAATATCTGCTTCTAAATCCAAAACGCAGCTATCTAACAGAACGGTTGTCAATGTGTGCACTCAACTTCCAGAGGTAAACCCATGTGTGGATTCAGCAGTCTGCAAACAGTTTCTGTGCAGAGTCCCAAAACAGGCGTTTTCAGCCCATTACCGGCATATGGAAGAAACAGCAGTAAGCACAGGGAAATATCTGCTTCTAAATCCAAAACGCAGCTATCTAACAGAACGGTTGTCAATGTGTGCACTCAACTTCCAGAGTTAAACCCGTGTGTGGATTCAGCCGTCTGGAAACACTTTCTCTGCAGAGTCCCAAAACAGGCGTTTTCAGCCCATTACCGGCATATGGAAGAAACAGCAGTAAGCACAGGGAAATATCTGCTTCTAAATCCAAAACGCAGCTATCTAACAGAACGGTTGTCAATGTGTGCACTCAACTTCCACAGTTAAACCCGTGTGTGGATTCAGCAGTCTGCAAACACTTTCTCTGCAGAGTCCCAAAACAGGCGTTTTCAGCCCATTACCGGAATATGGAAGAAACAGCAGTAAGCACAGGGAAATATCTGCTTCTAAATCCAAAAGGCAGATATCTAACAGAACGGTTGTCAATGTATGCACTCAACTTCCAGAGTTAAACCCGTGTGTGGATTCAGCAGTCTGCAAACACTTTCTCTGCAGATACCCAAAACAGGCGTTTTCAGCCCATTACCGGCATATGGAAGAAACAGCAGTAAGCACAAGGAAATATCTGCTTCTAAATCCAAAACGCAGCTATCTAACAGAACGGTTGTCAATGTGTGCACTCAACTTCCAGAGTTAAACCCGTGTGTGGATTCAGCAGTCTGCAAACACTTTCTCTGCAGAGTCCCAAAACAGGCGTTTTCAGCCCTTTACCGGCATATGGAAGAAACAGCAGTAAGCACAGGGAAATATCTGCTTCTAAATCCGAAACGCAGCTATCTAACAGAACGGTTGTCAATGTGTGCACTCAACTTCCAGATTTAAACCCGTGTGTGGATTCATCAGTCTGCAAACACTTTCTGTGCAGAGTCCCAAAACTGGCGTTTTCAGCCCATTACCGGCATATGGAAGAAAGAGCAGTAAGCACAGGGAAATATCTGCTTCTAAATCCAAAACGCAGCTATCTAACAGAACGGTTGTCAATGTGTGCAATCAACTTCCAGAGTTAAACCCGTGTGTGGATTCAGCAGTCTGCAAACACTTTCTGTTCAGAGTCCCAAAACTGAAGTTTTCAGCCCATTACCGGCATATGGAAGAAACAGCAGTAAGCACAGGGAAATATCTGCTTCTAAATCCAAAACGCAGCTATCTAACAGATCGGTTGTCAATGTGTTCACTCAAATTCCAGAGTTATACCCGTGTGTGGATTCAGCAGTCTGCAAACACTTTCTGTGCAGAGTCCCAAAACAGGCGTTTTCAGCCCATTACCGGCATATGGAAGAAACAGCAGTAAGCACAGGGAAATATCTGCTTCTAAATCCAAAACGCAGCTATCTAACAGAACGGTTGTCAATGTGTGCACTCAACTTCCAGAGTTAAACCCGTGTGTGGATTCAGCAGTCTGCAAACACTTTCTGTGCAGAGTCACAAAACTGGCGTTTTCAGCCCATTACCGACATATGGAAGAAACAGCAGTAAGCACAGGGAAATATCTGCTTCTAAATACAAAACGCAGCTATCTAACAGAACGGTTGTCAATGTGTGCACTCAACTTCCAGAGTTAAACCCGTGTGTGGATTCAGCAGTCTGCAAACACTTTCTGTGCAGAGTCACAAAACAGGCGTTTTCAGCCCATTACCGGCATATGGAAGAAACAGCAGTAAGCACAGGGAAATATCTGCTTCTAAATCCAAAACGCAGCTATCTAACAGAACGGTTGTCAATGTGTGCACTCAACTTCCAGAGTTAAACCCGTGTGTGGATTCAGCAGTCTGCAAACACTTTCTGTGCAGAGTCCCAAAACAGGCGTTTTCAGCCCATTACCGGCATATGGAAGAAACAGCAGTAAGCACAGGGAAATAGCTGCTTCTAAATCCAAAACGCAGCTATCTAACAGAACGGTTGTCAATGTGTGCACTCAACTTCCAGAGTTAAACCCGTGTGTGGATTCAGCAGTCTGCAAACACTTTCTCTGCAGAGTCCCAAAACAGGCGTTTTCAGCCCATTACCGGCATATGGAAGAAACAGCAGTAAGCACAGGGAAATATCTGCTTCTAAATCCAAAACGCAGCTATCTAACAGAACGGTTGTCAATGTGTGCACTCAACTTCCAGAGTTAAACCCGTGTGTGGATTCAGCAGTCTGCAAACCCTTTCTCTGCAGAGTCCCAAAACAGGCGTTTTCAGCCCATTACCGGCATATGGAAGAAACAGCAGTAAGCACAGGGAAATATCTGCTTCTAAATCCAAAACGCAGCTATCTAACAGAACGGTTGTCAATGTGTGCACTCAACTTCCAGAGTTAAACCCGTGTGTGGATTCAGCAGTCTGCAAACACTTTCTGTGCAGAGTCCCAAAACTGGCGTTTTCAGCCCATTACCGGCATATGGAAGAAAGAGCAGTAAGCACAGGGAAATATCTGCTTCTAAATCCAAAACGCAGCTATCTAACAGAACGGTTGTCAATGTGTGCAATCAACTTCCAGAGTTAAACCCGTGTGTGGATTCAGCAGTCTGCAAACACTTTCTGTTCAGAGTCCCAAAACTGGCGTTTTCAGCCCATTACCGGCATATGGAAGAAACAGCAGTAAGCACAGGGAAATATCTGCTTCTAAATCCAAAACGCAGCTATCTAACAGAACGGTTGTCAATGTGTGCACTCAACTTCCAGAGTTAAACCCGTGTGTGGATTCAGCAGTCTGCAAACACTTTCTGTGCAGAGTCCCAAAACAGGCGTTTTCAGCCCATTACCGGCATATGGAAGAAACAGCAGTAAGCACAGGGAAATATCTGCTTCTAAATCCAAAACGCAGCTAGCTAACAGAACGGTTGTCAATGTGTGCACTCAACTTCCAGAGTTAAACCCGTGTGTGGATTCAGCAGTCTGCAAACACTTTCTGTGCAGAGTCCCAAAACTGGCGTTTTCAGCCCATTACCGACATATGGAAGAAACAGCAGTAAGCACAGGGAAATATCTGCTTCTAAATCCAAAACGCAGCTATCTAACAGAACGGTTGTCAATGTGTGCACTCAACTTCCAGAGTTAAACCCGTGTGTGGATTCAGCAGTCTGCAAACACTTTCTGTGCAGAGTCCCAAAACAGGCGTTTTCAGCCCATAACCGGCATATGGAAGAAACAGCAGTAAGCACAGGGAAATATCTGCTTCTAAATCCAAAACGCAGCTATCTAACAGAACGGTTGTCAATGTGTGCACTCAACTTCCAGAGTTAAACCCGTGTGTGGATTCAGCCATCTGCAAACACTTTCTCTGCAGAGTCCCAAAACAGGCGTTTTCAGCCCATTACCGGCATATGGAAGAAAGAGCAGTAAGCACAGGGAAATATCTGCTTCTAAATCCAAAACGCAGCTATCTAACAGAACGGTTGTCAATGTGTGCACTCAACTTCCACAGTTAAACCTGTGTGTGGATTCAGCAGTCTGCAAACACTTTCTCTGCAGAGTCCCAAAACAGGCGTTTTCAGCCCATTACCGGCATATGGAAGAAACAGCAGTAAGCACAGGGAAATAACTACTTCTAAATCCAAAACGCAGCTAGCTAACAGAGCGGTTGTCAATGTGTGCACTCAACTTCCAGAGTTAAACCCGTGTGTGGATTCAGCAGTCTGCAAACACTTTCTCTGCAGAGACCCAAAACAGGCGTTTTCAGCCCATTACCGGCATATGGAAGAAACAGCAGTAAGCACAGGGAAATATCTGCTTCTAAAATCAAAACGCAGCTATCTAACAGAACGGTTGTCAATGTGTGCACTCAACTTCAAGAGTTAAACCCGTGTGTGGATTCAGCAGTCTGCAAACACTTTCTCTGCAGAGTCCCAAAACAGGCGTTTTCAGCCCATTACCGGCATATGGAAGAAAGAGCAGTAAGCACAGGGAAATATCTGCTTCTAAATCCAAAACGCAGCTATCTAACAGAACGGTTGTCAATGTGTGCACTCAACTTCCAGAGTTAAACCTGTGTGTGGATTCAGCTGTCTGCAAACTCTTTCTGTGCAGAGTCCCACAACAGGCGTTTTCAGCCCATTACCGTCATATGGAAGAAACAGCAGTAAGCACAGGGAAATATCTGCTTCTAAATCCAAAACGCAGCTATCTAACAGAACGGTTGTCAATGTGTGCACTCAACTTCCAGAGTTAAACCCGTGTGTGGATTCAGCAGTCTGCAAACACTTTCTCTGCAGAGTCCCAAAACAGGCGTTTTCAGCCCATTACCGGCATATGGAAGAAAGAGCAGTAAGCACAGGGAAATATCTGCTTCTAAATCCAAAACGCAGCTATCTAACAGAACGGTTGTCAATGTGTGCACTCAACTTCCAGAGTTAAACCCGTGTGTGGATTCAGCAGTCTGCAAACACTTTCTGTGCAGAGTTCCAAAACTGGCGTTTTCAGCCCATTACCGGCATATGGAAGAAACAGCAGTAAGCACAGGGAAATATCTGCTTCTAAATCCAAAACGCAGCTATCTAACAGAACGGTTGTCAATGTGTGCCCTAAACTTCCAGAGTTAAACCCGTGTGTGGATTCAGCAGTCTGCAAACACTTTCTGTGCCGAGTCCCAAAACAGGTGTTTTCAGTCCATTACCGGCATATGGAAGAAACCGCAGTAAGCACAGGGAAATATCTGCTTCTAAATCCAAAACGCAGCTATCTAACAGAACGGTTGTCAATGTGTGCACTCAACTTCCAGAGTTAAACCCGTGTGTGGATTCAGCAGTCTGCAAACACTTTCTGTGCAGAGTCCCAAAACTGGCGTTTTCAGCCCATTACTGACATATGGAAGAAACAGCAGTAAGCACAGGGAAATATCTGCTTCTAAATCCAAAACGCAGCTATCTAACAGAACGGTTGTCAATGTGTGCACTCAACTTCCAGAGGTAAACCCGTGTGTGGATTCAGCCATCTGGAAACACTTTCTCTGCAGAGTCCCAAAACTGGCGTTTTCAGCCCATTACAGGCATATGGAAGAAACAGCAGTAAGCACAGGGAAATATCTGCTTCTAAATCCAAAATGCAGCTATCTAACAGAACGGTTGTCAATGTGTGCACTCAATTTCCAGAGTTAAACCCGTGTGTGGATTCAGCAGTCTGCAAACACTTTCTCTGCAGAGTCCCAAAACAGGCGTTTTCAGCCTATTACCGGCATATGGAAGAAACAGCAGTAAGCACAGGGAAATATCTGCTTCTAAATCCAAAACGCAGCTATCTAACAGAACGGTTGTCAATGTGTGCACTCAACTTCCAGTGTTAAACCCGTGTGTGGATTCAGCAGTCTGCAAACACTTTCTCTGCAGAGTCCCAAAACAGGCGTTTTCAGCCCATTACCGGCATATGGAAGAAACAGCAGTAAGCACAGGGAAATATCTGCTTCTAAATCCAAAACGCAGCTATCTAACAGAACGGTTGTCAATGTGTGCACTCAACTTCCAGAGTTAAACCCGTGTGTGGATTCAGCAGTCTGCAAACCCTTTCTCTGCAGAGTCCCAAAACTGGCGTTTTCAGCCCATTACCGACATATGGAAGAAACAGCAGTAAGCACAGGGAAATATCTGCTTCTAAATCCAAAACGCAGCTATCTAACAGAACGGTTGTCAATGTGTGCACTCAACTTCCAGAGTTAAACCCGTGTGTGTATTCAGCAGTCTGCAAACACTTTCTGTGCAGAGTCCCAAAACAGGCGTTTTCAGCCCATAACCGGCATATGGAAGAAACAGCAGTAAGCACAGGGAAATATCTGCTTCTAAATCCAAAACGCAGCTATCTAACAGAACGGTTGTAAATGTGTGCACTCAACTTCCAGAGTTAAACCCGTGTGTGGATTCAGCCGTCTGCAAACACTTTCTCTGCAGAGTCCCAAAACAGGCGTTTTCAGCCCATTACCGGCATATGGAAGAAAGAGCAGTAAGCACAGGGAAATATCTGCTTCTAAATCCAAAACGCAGCTATCTAACAGAACGGTTGTCAATGTGTGCACTCAACTTCCACAGTTAAACCTGTGTGTGGATTCAGCAGTCTGCAAACACTTTCTCTGCAGAGTCCCAAAACAGGCGTTTTCAGCCCATTACCGGCATATGGAAGAAACAGCAGTAAGCACAGGGAAATATCTACTTCTAAATCCAAAACGCAGCTAGCTAACAGAACGGTTGTCAATGTGTGCACTCAACTTCCAGAGTTAAACCCGTGTGTGGATTCAGCAGTCTGCAAACACTTTCTCTGCAGAGACCCAAAACAGGCGTTTTCAGCCCATTACCGGCATATGGAAGAAACAGCAGTAAGCACAGGGAAATATCTGCTTCTAAAATCAAAACGCAGCTATCTAACAGAACGGTTGTCAATGTGTGCACTCAACTTCAAGAGTTAAACCCGTGTGTGGATTCAGCAGTCTGCAAACACTTTCTCTGCAGAGTCCCAAAACAGGCGTTTTCAGCCCATTACCGGCATATGGAAGAAAGAGCAGTAAGCACAGGGAAATATCTGCTTCTAAATCCAAAACGCAGCTATCTAACAGAACGGTTGTCAATGTGTGCACTCAACTTCCAGAGTTAAACCCGTGTGTGGATTCAGCTGTCTGCAAACTCTTTCTGTGCAGAGTCCCACAACAGGCGTTTTCAGCCCATTACCGTCATATGGAAGAAACAGCAGTAAGCACAGGGAAATATCTGCTTCTAAATCCAAAACGCAGCTATCTAACAGAACGGTTGTCAATGTGTGCACTCAACTTCCAGAGTTAAACCCGTGTGTGGATTCAGCAGTCTGCAAACACTTTCGCTGCAGAGTCCCAAAACAGGCGTTTTCAGCCCATTACCGGCATATGGAAGAAACAGCAGTAAGCACAGGGAAATATCTGCTTCTAAATCCAAAACGCAGCTATCTAACAGAACGGTTGTCAATGTGTGCACTCAACTTCCAGAGTTAAACCCGTGTGTGGATTCAGCAGTCTGCAAACACTTTCTGTGCAGAGTTCCAAAACTGGCGTTTTCAGCCCATTACCGGCATATGGAAGAAACAGCAGTAAGCACAGGGAAATATCTGCTTCTAAATCCAAAACGCAGCTATCTAACAGAACGGTTGTCAATGTGTGCCCTAAACTTCCAGAGTTAAACCCGTGTGTGGATTCAGCAGTCTGCAAACACTTTCTGTGCCGAGTCCCAAAACAGGTGTTTTCAGTCCATTACCGGCATATGGAAGAAACCGCAGTAAGCACAGGGAAATATCTGCTTCTAAATCCAAAACGCAGCTATCTAACAGAACGGTTGTCAATGTGTGCACTCAACTTCCAGAGTTAAACCCGTGTGTGGATTCAGCAGTCTGCAAACACTTTCTGTGCAGAGTCCCAAAACTGGCGTTTTCAGCCCATTACTGACATATGGAAGAAACAGCAGTAAGCACAGGGAAATATCTGCTTCTAAATCCAAAACGCAGCTATCTAACAGAACGGTTGTCAATGTGTGCACTCAACTTCCAGAGGTAAACCCGTGTGTGGATTCAGCCATCTGGAAACACTTTCTCTGCAGAGTCCCAAAACTGGCGTTTTCAGCCCATTACAGGCATATGGAAGAAACAGCAGTAAGCACAGGGAAATATCTGCTTCTAAATCCAAAACGCAGCTATCTAACAGAACGGTTGTCAATGTGTGCACTCAATTTCCAGAGTTAAACCCGTGTGTGGATTCAGCAGTCTGCAAACACTTTCTCTGCAGAGTCCCAAAACAGGCGTTTTCAGCCTATTACCGGCATATGGAAGAAACAGCAGTAAGCACAGGGAAATATCTGCTTCTAAATCCAAAACGCAGCTATCTAACAGAACGGTTGTCAATGTGTGCACTCAACTTCCAGTGTTAAACCCGTGTGTGGATTCAGCAGTCTGCAAACACTTTCTCTGCAGAGTCCCAAAACAGGCGTTTTCAGCCCATTACCGGCATATGGAAGAAACAGCAGTAAGCACAGGGAAATATCTGCTTCTAAATCCAAAACGCAGCTATCTAACAGAACGGTTGTCAATGTGTGCACTCAACTTCCAGAGTTAAACCCGTGTGTGGATTCAGCAGTCTGCAAACCCTTTCTCTGCAGAGTCCGAAAACTGGCGTTTTCAGCCCATTACCGACATATGGAAGAAACAGCAGTAAGCACAGGGAAATATCTGCTTCTAAATCCAAAACGCAGCAATCTAACAGAACGGTTGTCTATGTGTGCACTCAACTTCCAGAGTTAAACCCATGTGTGGATTCAGCAGTCTGCAAACACTTTCTCTGCATAGTCCCAAAACAGGCGTTTTCAGCCCATTACGGGCATATGGAAGAAACAGCAGTAAGCACAGGGAAATATCTGCTTCTAAATACAAAACGCAGCTATCTAACAGAACGGTTGTCAATGTGTGCACTCAACTTCCAGAGTTAAACCCGTGTGTGGATTCAGCAGTCTGCAAACACTTTCTCTGCAGAGTCCCAAAATAGGCGTTTTCAGCCCATTACCGGCATATGGAAGAAACAGCAGTAAGCACAGGGAAATATCTGCTTCTAAATCCAAAACGCAGCTATCTAACAGAACGGTTGTCAATGTGTGCACTCAATTTCCAGAGGTAAACCCGTGTGTGGATTCAGCAGTCTGCAAACACTTTCTCTGCAGAGTCCCAAAATAGGCGTTTTCAGCCCATTACCGGCATACGGAAGAAACAGCAGTAAGCACAGGGAAATATCTGCTTCTAAATCCAAAACGCAGCTATCTAACAGAACGGTTGTCAATGTGTGCACTCAACTTCCGGAGTTAAACCCGTGTGTGGATTCAGCAGTCTGCAAACACTTTCTGTGCAGAGTCCCAAAACTGGCGTTTTCAGCCCATTACCGACATATGGAAGAAACAGCAGTAAGCACAGGGAAATATCTGCTTCTAAATCCAAAACGCAGCTATCTAACAGAACGGTTGTCAATGTGTGCACTCAACTTCCAGAGTTAAACCCGTGTGTGGATTCAGCAGTCTGCAAACACTTTCTGTGCAGAGTCACAAAACAGGCGTTTTCAGCCCATTACCGGCATATGGAAGAAACAGCAGTAAGCACAGGGAAATATCTGCTTCTAAATCCAAAACGCAGCTATCTAACAGAACGGTTGTCAATGTGTGCACTCAACTTCCAGAGTTAAACCCGTGTGTGGATTCAGCAGTCTGCAAACACTTTGTGTGCAGAGTCCCAAAACTGGCGTTTTCAGCCCATTACCGACATATGGAAGAAACAGGAGTAAGCACAGGGAAATATCTGCTTCTAAATCCAAAACGCAGCTATCTAACAGAACGGTTGTCAACGTGTGCACTCAACTTCCAGAGTTAAACCCGTGTGTGGATTCAGCAGTCTGCAAACACTTTCTCTGCAGAGTCCCAAAACAGGCGTTTTCAGCCCATTACCGGCATATGGAAGAAACAGCAGTAAGCACAGGGAAATATCTGCTTCTAAATCCAAAACGCAGCTATCTAACAGAACGGTTGTCAATGTGTGCACTCATCTTCCAGAGTTAAACCCGTGTGTGGATTCAGCCGTCTGCAAACACTTTCTGTGCAGAGTCCCAAAACAGGCGTTTTCAGCCCATTACCGGCATATGGAAGAAACAGCAGTAAGCACAGGGAAATATCTGCTTCTAAATCTAAAACGCAGCTACCTAAGAGAACGGTTGTCAATGTGTGCACTCAACTTCCAGAGTTAAACCCGTGTGTGGATTCAGCAGTCTGCAAACACTTTCTCTGCAGAATCCCAAAACAGGCGTTTTCAGCCCATTACCGGCATATGGAAGAAACAGCAGTAAGCACAGGGAAATATCTGCTTCTAAATCCAAAACGCAGCTATCTAACAGAACGCTTGTCAATGTGTGCACTCAACTTCCATTCAGCAGTCTGCAAACACGTTCTCTGCAGTGTCCCAAAACAGGCGTTTTCAGCCCATTACCATCATATGGAAGAAACAGCAGTGAGCAAAGGGAATTATCTTCTTCTAAAATCAAAACGCAGCTATCTAACAAAACGGTTGTCAATGTGTGCACTCAACTTCAAGAGTTAAACCCGTGTGTGGATTCAGCAGTCTGCAAACACTTTCTCTGCAGAGTCCCAAAACAGGCGTTTTCAGCCAATTACCGGCATACGGAAGAAACAGCAGTAAGAACAGGGAAATATCTGCTTCTAAATCCAAAACGCAGCTATCTAACAGAACGGTTGTCAAGGTGTGCACTCAACTTCCAGAGTTAAACCCGTGTGTGGATTCAGGAGTCTGCAAACACTTTCTCTGCAGAGTCCCAAAACAGGCGTATTCAGCCCATTACCGGCATATGGAAGAAACAGCAGTAAGCACAGGGAAATATCTGCTTCTAAATCCAAAACGCAGCTATCTAACAGAACGGTTGTCAATGTGTGCACTCAACTTCCAGAGTTAAACCCGTGTGTGGATTCAGCAGTCTGCAAACACTTTCTCTGCAGACTCCCAAAACAGGCGTTTTCAGCCCATTACCGGCATATGGAAGAAACAGCAGTAAGCACAGGGAAATATCTGCTTCTAAATCCAAAACGCAGCTATCTAACAGAACGGTTGTCAATATGTGCACTCAACTTCCAGAGTTAAACCCGTGTGTGAATTCAGCAGTCTACAAACACTTTCTGTGCAGAGTCCCAAAACAGGCGTTTTCAGCCCAATACCGGCATATGGAAGAAACAGCAGTAAGCACAGGGAAATATCTGCTTCTAAATCCAAAACGCAGCTATCTAACAGAACGGTTGTCAATGTGTGCACTCAACTTCCAGAGTTAAACCCGTGTGTGGATTCAGCAGTCTGCAAACACTTTCTCTGCAGACTCCCAAAACAGGCGTTTTCAGCCCATTACCGGCATAAGGAAGAAACAGCAGTAAGCACAGGGAAATATCTGCTTCTAAATCCAAAACGCAGCTATCTAACAGAACGGTTGTCAATATGTGCACTCAACTTCCAGAGTTAAACCCGTGTGTGGATTCAGCAGTCTACAAACACTTTCTGTGCAGAGTCCCAAAACAGGCGTTTTCAGCCCAATACCGGCATATGGAAGAAACAGCAGTAAGCACAGGGAAATATCTGCTTCTAAATCCAAAACGCAGCTATCTAACAGAACGGTTGTCAATGTGTGCACTCAACTTCCAGAGTTAAACCCGTGTGTGGATTCAGCAGTCTGCAAACACTTTCTGTGCAGAGTCCCAAAACAGGCGTTTTCAGCCCATTACCGGCATATGGAAGAAACAGCAGTAAGCACAGGGAAATATCTGCTTCTAAATCCAAAACACAGCTATCTAACAGAACGGTTGTCAATGTGTGCACTCAACTTCCAGAGTTAAACCCGTGTGTGGATTCAGCAGTCTGAAAACACTTTCTCTGCAGAGTCCCAAAACAGGCGTTTTCAGCCCATTACCGGCATATGGAAGAAACAGCAGTAAGCACAGGGAAATATCTGCTTCTAAATCCAAAACGCAGCTATCTAACAGAACGGTTGTCAATGTGTGCACTCAACTTCCAAAGTTAAACCCGTGTGTGGATTCAGCAGTCTGCAAACACTTACTCTGCAGAGTCCCAAAACAGGCGTTTTCAGCCCATTACCGGCATAAGGAAGAAACAGCAGTAAGCACAGGGAAATATCTGCTTCTAAATCCAAAACGCAGCTATCTAACAGAACGGTTGTCTATGTGTGCACTCAACTTCCAGAGTTAAACCCGTGTGTGGATTCAGCAGTCTGCAAACACTTTCTCTGCAGAGTCCCACAACAGGCGTTTTCAACCCATTACCGGCATATGGAAGAAACAGCAGTAAGCACAGGGAAATATCTGCTTCTAAATCCAAAACGCAGCTACCTAAGAGAACGGTTGTCAATGTGTGCACTCAACTTCCAGAGTTAAACCCGTGTGTGGATTCAGCAGTCTGCAAACACTTTCTCTGCAGAGTCCCAAAACAGGCGTTTTCAGCCCATTACCGGCATATGGAAGAAACAGCAGTAAGAACAGGGAAATATCTGCTTCTAAATCCAAAACGCAGCTATCTAACAGAACGGTTGTCAATGTGTGCACTCAACTTCCAGAGTTAAACCCGTGTGTGGATTCAGCAGTCTGCAAACACTTTCTCTGCAGAGTCCCAAAACAGGCGTTTTCAGCCCATTACCGGCATATGGAAGAAACAGCAGTAAGCACAGGGAAATATCTGCTTCTAAATCCAAAACGCAGCTATCTAACAGAACGGTTGTCAATGTGTGCACTCAACTTCCAGAGTTAAACCCGTGTGTGGATTCAGCAGTCTGCAAACACTTTCTGTGCAGAGTCCCAAAACAGGCGTTTTCAGACCGTTACCGGCATATGGAAGAAACAGCAGTAAGCACAGGGAAATATCTGCTTCTAAATCCAAAATGCAGCTATCTAACAAAACGGTTGTCAATGTGTGCACTCAACTTCCAGAGTTAAAGCCGTGTGTGGATTCAGCAGTCTGCAAACACTTTCTCTGCAGAGTCCCAAAACAGGCGTTTTCAGCCCATTACCGGCATATGGAAGAAACAGCAGTAAGCACAGGGAAATATCTGCTTCTAAATCCAAAACGCAGCTATATAACAGAACGGTTTTCAATGTGTGCACTTAACTTCCGGAGTTAAACTCGTGTGTGGATTCAGCAGTCTGCAAACACTTTCTGTGCAGAGTCCCAAAACAGGCGTTTTCAGCCCATTACCGGCATATGGAAGAAACAGCAGTAAGCACAGGGAAATATCTGCTTCTAAATCCAAAACGCAGCTATCTAACAGAACGGTTTTCAATGTGTGCACTCACCTTCCAGAGTTAAACTCGTGTGTGGATTCAGCAGTCTGCAAACACTTTCTCTGCAGAGTCCCAAAACAGCCGTTTTCAGCCCATTACCGGCATATGGAAGAAACAGCAGTAAGCACAGGGAAATATCTGCTTCTAAATCCAAAACGCAGCTATCTAACAGAACGGTTGTCAATGTGTGCACTCAACTTCCAGAGTTAAACCCGTGTGTGGATTCAGCAGTCTGCAAACACTTTCTCTGCAGAGTCCCAAAACAGGCGTTTTCAGCGCTTTACCGGCATATGGAAGAAACAGCAGTAAGCACAGGGAAATATCTGCTTCTAAATCCAAAACGCAGGTATCTAACAGAACAGTTGGCAATGTGTGCACTCAACTTCCAGAGTTAAACCCGTGTGTGGATTCAGCAGTCTGCAAACACTTTCTCTGCAGAGTCCCAAAACAGGCGTTTTCAGCCCATTACCTGCATATGTAAGAAACAGCAGTAAGCACAGGGAAATATCTGCTTCTAAATCCAAAACACAGCTATCTAAAAGAACGGTTGTCAATGTGTGCACTCAACTTCCAGAGTTAAACCCGTGTGTGGATTCAGCAGTCTGCAAACACTTTCTGTGCAGAGTCCCAAAACAGGCGTTTTCAGCCCATTACCGGCATATGGAAGAAACAGCAGTAAGCACAGGGAAATATCTGCTTCTAAATCGAAAACGCAGCTATCTAACAGAACGGTTGTCAATGTGTGCACTCAACTTACAGAGTTAAACCCGTGTGTGGATTCAGCAGTCTGCAAACACTTTCTCTGCAGAGTCACAAAACAGGAGTTTTCAGCCCATTACCGGCATATGGAAGAAACAGCAGTAAGCACAGGGAAATATCTGCTTCTAAATCCAAAACGCAGCTATCTAACAGAACGGTTGTCAATGTGTGCACTCAACTTCCAGAGTTAAACCCGTGTGTGGATTCAGCAGTCTGCAAACGCTTTCTCTGCAGACTCCCAAAACAGGCGTTTTCAGCCCAATACCGGCATATGGAAGAAACAACAGTAAGCACAGGGAAATATCTGCTTCTAAATCCAAAACGCAGCTATCTAAGAGAACGGTTGTCAATGTGTGCACTCAACTTCCAGAGTTAAACCCGTGTGTGGATTCAGCAGTCTGCAAACACTTTCTCTGCAGAGTCCCAAAACAGGCGTTTTCAGCCCATTACCGGCATATGGAAGAAACAGCAGTAAGCACAGGGAAATATCTGCTTCTAAATCCAAAACGCAGCTATCTAACAGAACGGTTGTCAATGTGTGCACTCAACTTCCAAAGTTAAACCCGTGTGTGGATTCAGCAGTCTGCAAACACTTTCTCTGCAGAGTCCCAAAACAGGCGTTTTCAGCCCATTACCGGCATAAGGAAGAAACAGCAGTAAGCACAGGGAAATATCTGCTTCTAAATCCAAAACGCAGCTATCTAACAGAACGGTTGTCTATGTGTGCACTCAACTTCCAGAGTTAAACCCGTGTGTGGATTCAGCAGTCTGCAAACACTTTCTCTGCAGAGTCCCACAACAGGCGTTTTCAACCCATTACCGGCATATGGAAGAAACAGCAGTAAGCACAGGGAAATATCTGCTTCTAAATCCAAAACGCAGCTACCTAAGAGAACGGTTGTCAATGTGTGCACTCAACTTCCAGAGTTAAACCCGTGTGTGGATTCAGCAGTCTGCAAACACTTTCTCTGCAGAGTCCCAAAACAGGCGTTTTCAGCCCATTACCGGCATATGGAAGAAACAGCAGTAAGCACAGGGAAATATCTGCTTCTAAATCCAAAACGCAGCTATCTAACAGAACGGTTGTCAATGTGTGCACTCAACTTCCAGAGTTAAACCCGTGTGTGGATTCAGCAGTCTGCAAACACTTTCTCTGCAGAGTCCCAAAACAGGCGTTTTCAGCCCATTTCCGGCATATGGAAGAAACAGCAGTAAGCACAGGGAAATATCTGCTTCTAAATCCAAAACGCAGCTATCTAACAGAACGGTTGTCAATGTGTGCACTCAACTTCCAGAGTTAAACCCGTGTGTGGATTCAGCAGTCTGCAAACACTTTCTGTGCAGAGTCCCAAAACAGGCGT
The DNA here is from genome assembly GCF_030222135.1 of Aotus nancymaae. NCBI lineage: Eukaryota > Metazoa > Chordata > Mammalia > Primates > Aotidae > Aotus > Aotus nancymaae. The sequence goes on along the minus strand of NW_026988817.1, from coordinate 87,347 downwards.
TTTCAGACCGTTACCGGCATATGGAAGAAACAGCAGTAAGCACAGGGAAATATCTGCTTCTAAATCCAAAATGCAGCTACCTAACAAAACGGTTGTCAATGTGTGCACTCAACTTCCAGAGTTAAAGCCGTGTGTGGATTCAGCAGTCTGCAAACACTTTCTCTGCAGAGTCCCAAAACAGGCGTTTTCAGCCCATTACCGGCATATGGAAGAAACAGCAGTAAGCACAGGGAAATATCTGCTTCTAAATCCAAAACGCAGCTATATAACAGAACGGTTTTCAATGTGTGCACTTAACTTCCGGAGTTAAACTCGTGTGTGGATTCAGCAGTCTGCAAACACTTTCTGTGCAGAGTCCCAAAACAGGCGTTTTCAGCCCATTACCGGCATATGGAAGAAACAGCAGTAAGCACAGGGAAATATCTGCTTCTAAATCCAAAACGCAGCTATCTAACAGAACGGTTTTCAATGTGTGCACTCACCTTCCAGAGTTAAACTCGTGTGTGGATTCAGCAGTCTGCAAACACTTTCTCTGCAGAGTCCCAAAACAGGCGTTTTCAGCCCATTACCGGCATATGGAAGAAACAGCAGTAAGCACAGGGAAATATCTGCTTCTAAATCCAAAACGCAGCTATCTAACAGAACGGTTGTCAATGTGTGCACTCAACTTCCAGAGTTAAACCCGTGTGTGGATTCAGCAGTCTGCAAACACTTTCTCTGCAGAGTCCCAAAACAGGCGTTTTCAGCGCTTTACCGGCATATGGAAGAAACAGCAGTAAGCACAGGGAAATATCTGCTTCTAAATCCAAAACGCAGGTATCTAACAGAACAGTTGGCAATGTGTGCACTCAACTTCCAGAGTTAAACCCGTGTGTGGATTCAGCAGTCTGCAAACACTTTCTGTGCAGAGTCCCAAAACAGGCGTTTTCAGCCCATTACCGGCATATGGAAGAAACAGGAGTAAGCACAGGGAAATATCTGCTTCTAAATCCAAAACGCAGCTATCTAACAGAACGGTTGTCAATGTGTGCACTCAACTTCCAGAGTTAAACCCATGTGTGGATTCAGCAGTCTGCAAACACTTTCTCTGCAGAGTCCCAAAACAGGCGTTTTCAGCCCATTACCTGCATATGTAAGAAACAGCAGTAAGCACAGGGAAATATCTGCTTCTAAATCCAAAACACAGCTATCTAAAAGAACGGTTGTCAATGTGTGCACTCAACTTCCAGAGTTAAACCCGTGTGTGGATTCAGCAGTCAGCAAACACTTTCTGTGCAGAGTCCCAAAACAGGCGTTTTCAGCCCATTACCGGCATATGGAAGAAACAGCAGTAAGCACAGGGAAATATCTGCTTCTAAATCCAAAACGCAGCTATCTAACAGAACGGTTGTCAATGTGTGCACTCAACTTACAGAGTTAAACCCGTGTGTGGATTCAGCAGTCTGCAAACACTTTCTCTGCAGAGTCACAAAACAGGAGTTTTCAGCCCATTACCGGCATATGGAAGAAACAGCAGTAAGCACAGGGAAATATCTGCTTCTAAATCCAAAACGCAGCTATCTAACAGAACGGTTGTCAATGTGTGCACTCAACTTCCAGAGTTAAAGCCGTGTGTGGATTCAGCAGTCTGCAAACACTTTCTCTGCAGAGTCCCAAAACAGGCGTTTTCAGCCCATTACCGGCATATGGAAGAAACAGCAGTAAGCACAGGGAAATATCTGCTTCTAAATCCAAAACGCAGCTATCTAACAGAACGGTTGTCAATGTGTGCACTTAACTTACGAAGTTAAACTCGTGTGTGGATTCAGCAGTCTGCAAACACTTTCTGTGCAGAGTCCAAAAACAGGCGTTTTCAGCCCATTACCGGCATATGGAAGAAACAGCAGTAAGCCCAAGGAAATATCTGCTTCTAAATCCAAAACGCAGCTATCTAACAGAACGGTTGTCAATGTGTGCACTCAACTTCCAGAGTTAAACCCGTGTGTGGATTCAGCAGTCTGCAAACACTTTCTCTGCAGAGTCCCAAAACAGGCGTTTTCAGCCCATTACCGGCATATGGAAGAAACAGCAGTAAGCACAGGGAAATATCTGCTTCTAAATCCAAAACGCAGCTATCTAACAGAACGGTTGTCAATGTGTGCACTCAACTTCCGGAGTTAAACTCGTGTGTGGATTCAGCAGTCTGCAAACACTTTCTCTGCAGAGTCCCAAAACAGGCGTTTTCAGCCCATTACCGGCATATGGAAGAAACAGCAGTAAGCACAGGGAAATATCTGCTTCTAAATCCAAAACGCAGCTATCTAACAGAACGGTTTTCAATGTGTGCACTCACCTTCCAGAGTTAAACTCGTGTGTGGATTCAGCAGTCTGCAAACACTTTCTCTGCAGAGTCCCAAAACAACCGTTTTCAGCCCATTACCGGCATATGGAAGAAACAGCAGTAAGCACAGGGAAATATCTGCTTCTAAATCCAAAACGCAGCTATCTAACAGAACGGTTGTCAATGTGTGCACTCAACTTCCAGAGTTAAACCCGTGTGTGGATTCAGCAGTCTGCAAACACTTTCTCTGCAGAGTCCCAAAACAGGCGTTTTCAGCGCTTTACCGGCATATGGAAGAAACAGCAGTAAGCACAGGGAAATATCTGCTTCTAAATCCAAAACGCAGGTATCTAACAGAACAGTTGGCAATGTGTGCACTCAACTTCCAGAGTTAAACCCGTGTGTGGATTCAGCAGTCTGCAAACACTTTCTGTGCAGAGTCCCAAAACAGGCGTTTTCAGCCCATTACCGGCATATGGAAGAAACAGCAGTAAGCACAGGGAAATATCTGCTTCTAAATCCAAAACGCAGCTATCTAACAGAACGGTTGTCAATGTGTGCACTCAACTTCCAGAGTTAAACCCATGTGTGGATTCAGCAGTCTGCAAACACTTTCTCTGCAGAGTCCCAAAACAGGCGTTTTCAGCCCATTACCTGCATATGTAAGAAACAGCAGTAAGCACAGGGAAATATCTGCTTCTAAATCCAAAACACAGCTATCTAAAAGAACGGTTGTCAATGTGTGCACTCAACTTCCAGAGTTAAACCCGTGTGTGGATTCAGCAGTCTGCAAATACTTTCTGTGCAGAGTCCCAAAACAGGCGTTTTCAGCCCATTACCGGCATATGGAAGAAACAGCAGTAAGCACAGGGAAATATCTGCTTCTAAATCGAAAACGCAGCTATCTAACAGAACGGTTGTCAATGTGTGCACTCAACTTACAGAGTTAAACCCGTGTGTAGATTCAGCAGTCTGCAAACACTTTCTCTGCAGAGTCACAAAACAGGAGTTTTCAGCCCATTACCGGCATATGGAAGAAACAGCAGTAAGCACAGGGAAATATCTGCTTCTAAATCCAAAACGCAGCTATCTAACAGAACGGTTGTCAATGTGTGCACTCAACTTCCAGAGTTAAACCCGTGTGTGGATTCAGCAGTCTGCAAACGCTTTCTCTGCAGACTCCCAAAACAGGCGTTTTCAGCCCAATACCGGCATATGGAAAAAACAACAGTAAGCACAGGGAAATATCTGCTTCTAAATCCAAAATGCAGCTATCTAAGAGAACGGTTGTCAATGTGTGCACTCAACTTCCAGAGTTAAACCCGTGTGTGGATTCAGCAGTCTGCAAACACTTTCTCTGCAGAGTCCCAAAACAGGCGTTTTCAGCCCATTACCGGCATATGGAAGAAACAGCAGTAAGCACAGGGAAATATCTGCTTCTAAATCCAAAACGCAGCTATCTAACAGAACGGTTGTCAATGTGTGCACTCAACTTCCAAAGTTAAACCCGTGTGTGGATTCAGCAGTCTGCAAACACTTTCTCTGCAGAGTCCCAAAACAGGCGTTTTCAGCCCATTACCGGCATAAGGAAGAAACAGCAGTAAGCACAGGGAAATATCTGCTTCTAAATCCAAAACGCAGCTATCTAACAGAACGGTTGTCTATGTGTGCACTCAACTTCCAGAGGTAAACCCGTGTGTGGATTCAGCAGTCTGCAAACACTTTCTCTGCAGAGTCCCACAACAGGCGTTTTCAACCCATTACCGGCATATGGAAGAAACAGCAGTAAGCACAGGGAAATATCTGCTTCTAAATCCAAAACGCAGCTACCTAAGAGAACGGTTGTCAATGTGTGCACTCAACTTCCAGAGTTAAACCCGTGTGTGGATTCAGCAGTCTGCAAACACTTTCTCTGCAGAGTCCCAAAACAGGCGTTTTCAGCCCATTACCGGCATATGGAAGAAACAGCAGTAAGCACAGGGAAATATCTGCTTCTAAATCCAAAACGCAGCTATCTAACAGAACGGTTGTCAATGTGTGCACTCAACTTCCAGAGTTAAACCCGTGTGTGGATTCAGCAGTCTGCAAACACTTTCTCTGCAGAGTCCCAAAACAGGCGTTTTCAGCCCATTACCGGCATATGGAAGAAACAGCAGTAAGCACAGGGAAATATCTGCTTCTAAATCCAAAACGCAGCTATCTAACAGAACGGTTGTCAATGTGTGCACTCAACTTCCAGAGTTAAACCCGTGTGTGGATTCAGCAGTCTGCAAACACTTTCTGTGCAGAGTCCCAAAACAGGCGTTTTCAGACCGTTACCGGCATATGGAAGAAACAGCAGTAAGCACAGGGAAATATCTGCTTCTAAATCCAAAATGCAGCTATCTAACAAAACGGTTGTCAATGTGTGCACTCAACTTCCAGAGTTAAAGCCGTGTGTGGATTCAGCAGTCTGCAAACACTTTCTCTGCAGAGTCCCAAAACAGGCGTTTTCAGCCCATTACCGGCATATGGAAGAAACAGCAGTAAGCACAGGGAAATATCTGCTTCTAAATCCAAAACGCAGCTATATAACAGAACGGTTTTCAATGTGTGCACTTAACTTCCGGAGTTAAACTCGTGTGTGGATTCAGCAGTCTGCAAACACTTTCTGTGCAGAGTCCCAAAACAGGCGTTTTCAGCCCATTACCGGCATATGGAAGAAACAGCAGTAAGCACAGGGAAATATCTGCTTCTAAATCCAAAACGCAGCTATCTAACAGAACGGTTGTCAATGTGTGCACTCAACTTCCAGAGTTAAACCCGTGTGTGGATTCAGCAGTCTGCAAACACTTTCTCTGCAGAGTCCCAAAACAGGCGTTTTCAGCCCATTACCGGCATATGGAAGAAACAGCAGTAAGCACAGGGAAATATCTGCTTCTAAATCCAAAACGCAGCTATCTAACAGAACGGTTGTCAATGTGTGCACTCAACTTCCAGAGTTAAACCCGTGTGTGGATTCAGCAGTCTGCAAACACTTTCTCTGCAGAGTCCCAAAACAGGCGTTTTCAGCCCATTACCGGCATATGGAAGAAACAGCAGTAAGCACAGGGAAATATCTGCTTCTAAATCCAAAACGCAGCTATCTAACAGAACGGTTGTCAATGTGTGCACTCAACTTCCAGAGTTAAACCCGTGTGTGGATTCAGCAGTCTGCAAACACTTTCTCTGCAGAGTCCCAAAACAGGCGTTTTCAGCCCATTACCGGCATATGGAAGAAACAGCAGTAAGCACAGGGAAATATCTGCTTCTAAATCCAAAACGCAGCTATCTAACAGAACGGTTGTCAATGTGTGCACTCAACTTCCAGAGTTAAACCCGTGTGTGGATTCAGCAGTCTGCAAACACTTTCTCTGCAGAGTCCCAAAACAGGCGTTTTCAGCCCATTACCGGCATATGGAAGAAACAGCAGTAAGCACAGGGAAATATCTGCTTCTAAATCCAAAACGCAGCTATCTAACAGAACGGTTGTCAATGTATGCACTCAAATTCCAGAGTTAAACCCGTGTGTGGATTCAGCAGTCTGCAAACACTTTCTCTGCAGATACCCAAAACAGGCGTTTTCAGCCCATTACCGGCATATGGAAGAAACAGCAGTAAGCACAAGGAAATATCTGCTTCTAAATCAAAAACGCAGCTATCTAACAGAACGGTTGTCAATGTGTGCACTCAACTTCCAGAGTTAAACCCGTGTGTGGATTCAGCAGTCTGCAAACACTTTCTCTGCAGAGTCCCAAAACAGGCGTTTTCAGCCCTTTACCGGCATATGGAAGAAACAGCAGTAAGCACAGGGAAATTTCTGCTTCTAAATCCAAAACGCAGCTATCTAAGAGAACGGTTGTCAATGTGTGCACTCAACTTCCAGAGTTAAACCCGTGTGTGGATTCAGCAGTCTTCAAACACTTTCTGTGCAGAGTCCCAAAACAGGCGTTTTCAGCCCATTACCGGCATTTGGAAGAAACAGCAGTAAGCACAGGGAAATATCTGCTTCTAAATCCAAAACGCAGCTATCTAACAGAACGGTTGTCAATGTGTGCACTCAACTTCCAGAGTTAAACCCGTGTGTGGATTCAGCAGTCTGCAAACACTTTCTCTGCAGAGTCCCAAAACAGGCGTTTTCAGCCAATTACCGGCATATGGAAGAAACAGCAGTAAGCACAGGGAAATATCTGCTTCTAAATCCAAAACGCAGCTATCTAACAGAACGGTTGTCAATGTGTGCACTCAACTTCCAGAGTTAAACCCGTGTGTGGATTCAGCAGTCTGCAAATATATTCTCTGCAGAGTCCCAAAACAGGCGTTTTCAGCCCATTACCGGCATATTGAAGAAACAGCAGTAAGCACAGGGAAATATATGCTTCTAAATCCAAACGCAGCTATCTAACAGAACGGTTGTCAATGTGTGCACTCAACTTCCAGAGTTAAACCCGTGTGTGGATTCAGCAGTCTGCAAACACTTTCTCTGCAGAGTCCCACAACAGGCGTTTTCAGCCCATTACCGGCATATGGAAGAAACAGCAGTAAGCACAGGGAAATATATGCTTCTAAATCCAAAACGCAGCTACCTAAGAGAACGGTTGTCAATGTGTGCACTCAACTTCCAGAGTTAAACCCGTGTGTGGATTCAGCAGTCTGCAAACACTTTCTCTGCTGACTCCGAAAACAGGCGTTTTCAGCCCATTACCGGCATATTGAAAAAACAGCAGTAAGAACAGGGAAATATCTGCTTCTAAATCCAAAACGCAGCTATCTAACAGAACTGTTGTCAATGTGTGCACTCAACTTCCAGAGTTAAACCCGTGTGTGGATTCAGCAGACTGCAGAGACTTTCTCTGCAGAGTCCCAAAACAGGCGTTTTCAGCCCATTACCGGCATATGGAAGAAACAGCAGTAAGCACAGGGAAATATCTGCTTCTAAATCCAAAACGCAGCTATCTAACAGAACGGTTGTCAATGTGTGCACTCAACTTCCAGAGTTAAACCCGTGTGTGGATTCAGCAGTCTGCAAACACTTTCTCTGCAGAGTCCCAAAACAGGCGTTTTCAGCCCATTACCGGCATATGGAAGAAACAGCAGTAAGCACAGGGAAATATCTGCTTCTAAATCCAAAACGCAGCTATCTAACAGAACGGTTGTCAATGTGTGCACTCAACTTCCAGAGTTAAACCCGTGTGTGGATTCAGCAGTCTGCAAACACTTTCTGTGCAGAGTCCCAAAACAGGCGTTTTCAGACCGTTACCGGCATATGGAAGAAACAGCAGTAAGCAAAGGGAAATATCTGCTTCTAAATCCAAAACGCAGCTATCTAACAGAACGGTTGTCGATGTGTGCACTCAACTTCAAGAGTTAAACCCGTGTGTGGATTCAGCAGTCTGCAAACACTTTCTCTGCAGAGTCCCAAAACAGGCGTTTTCAGCCAATTACCGGCATATGGAAGAAACAGCAGTAAGAACAGGGAAATATCTTATTCTAAATACAAAACGCAGCTATCTAACAGAACGGTTGTCAATGTGTGCACTCAACTTCCAGAGTTAAACCCGTGTGTGGATTCAGCAGTCTGCAAACACTTTCTCTGCAGAGTCCCAAAACAGGCGTATTCAGCCCATTACCGGCATATGGAAGAAACAGCAGTAAGAACAGGGAAATATCTGCTTCTAAATCCAAAACGCAGCTATCTAACAGAACGGTTGTCAATGTGTGCAATCAACTTCCAGAGTTAAACCCGTGTGTGGATTCAGCAGTCTGCAAACACTTTTTCTGCAGAGACCCAAAACAGGCGTTTTCAGCCCATTACCGGCATATGGAAGAAACAGCAGTAAGCACAGGGAAATATCTGCTTCTAAATCCAAAACGCAGCTATCTAACAGAACGGTTGTCAATGTGTGCACTCAACTTCCAGAGTTAGACCCGTGTGTGGATTCAGCAGTCTGCAACCACTTTCTCTGCAGAGTCCCAAAACAGGCGTTTTCAGCCCATTACCGGCATATGGAAGAAACAGCAGTAAGCACAGGGAAATATCTGCTTCTAAATCCAAAACGCACTTATCTAACAGAACGGTTGTCAATGTGTGCACTCAACTTCCAGAGTTAAACCCGTGTGTGGATTCAGCAGTCTGCAAACACATTCTCTGCAGAGTCCCAAGACAGGCGTTTTCAGCCCATTACCGGCATATGGAAGAAACAGCAGTAAGCACAGGGAAATATCTGCTTCTAAATCCAAAGCGCAGCTATCTAACAGAACGGTTGTAAATGTGTGCACTCAACTTCCAGAGTTAAACCCGTGTGTGGATTCAGCAGTCTGAAAACACTTTCTGTGCAGAGTCCCAAAACATGCGTTTTCAGCCCGTTACCGGCATATGGAAGAAACAGCAGTAAGCACAGGGAAATATCTGCTTCTAAATCCAAAACGCAGCTATCTAACAGAACGGTTGTCAATGTGTGCACTCAACTTCCAGAGTTAAAGCCGTGTGTGGATTCAGCAGTCTGCAAACACTTTCTCTGCAGAGTCCCAAAACAGGCGTTTTCAGCCCATTACCGGCATATGGAAGAAACAGCAGTAAGCACAGGGAAATATCTGCTTGTAAATCCAAAACGCAGCTATCTAACAGAACGGTTGTCAATGTGTGCACTTAACTTCCGGAGTTAATCTCGTGTGTGGATTCAGCAGTCTGCAAACACTTTCTGTGCAGAGTCCCAAAACAGGCGTTTTCAGCCCATTACCGGCATATGGAAGAAACAGCAGTAAGCACAGGGAAATATCTGCTTCTAAATCCAAAACGCAGCTATATAACAGAACGGTTTTCAATGTGTGCACTTAACTTCCGGAGTTAAACTCGTGTGTGGATTCAGCAGTCTGCAAACACTTTCTGTGCAGAGTTCCAAAACAGGCGTTTTCAGCCCATTACCGGCATATGGAAGAAACAGCAGTAAGCACAGGGAAATATCTGCTTCTAAATCCAAAACGCAGCTATCTAACAGAACGGTTTTCAATGTGTGCACTCACCTTCCAGAGTTAAACTCGTGTGTGGATTCAGCAGTCTGCAAACACTTTCTCTGCAGAGTCCCAAAACAGCCGTTTTCAGCCCATTACCGGCATATGGAAGAAACAGCAGTAAGCACAGGGAAATATCTGCTTCTAAATCCAAAACGCAGCTTTCTAACAGAACGGTTGTCAATCTGTGCACTCAACTTCCAGAGTTAAACCCGTGTGTGGATTCAGCAGTCTGCAAACACTTTCTCTGCAGAGTCCCAAAACAGGCGTTTTCAGCGCTTTACCGGCATATGGAAGAAACAGCAGTAAGCACAGGGAAATATCTGCTTCTAAATCCAAAACGCAGGTATCTAACAGAACGGTTGTCAATGTGTGCACTCAACTTCCAGAGTTAAACCCGTGTGTGGATTCAGCAGTCTGCAAACACTTTCTGTGCAGAGTCCCAAAACAGGCGTTTTCAGCCCATTACCGGCATATGGAAGAAACAGGAGTAAGCACAGGGAAATATCTGCTTCTAAATCCAAAACGCAGCTATCTAACAGAACGGTTGTCAATGTGTGCACTCAACTTCCAGAGTTAAACCCATGTGTGGATTCAGCAGTCTGCAAACACTTTCTCTGCAGAGTCCCAAAACAGGCGTTTTCAGCCCATTACCTGCATATGTAAGAAACAGCAGTAAGCACAGGGAAATATCTGCTTCTAAATCCAAAACACAGCTATCTAAAAGAACGGTTGTCAATGTGTGCACTCAACTTCCAGAGTTAAACCCGTGTGTGGATTCAGCAGTCTGCAAACACTTTCTGTGCAGAGTCCCAAAACAGGCGTTTTCAGCCCATTACCGGCATATGGAAGAAGCAGCAGTAAGCACAGGGAAATATCTGCTTCTAAATCGAAAACGCAGCTATCTAACAGAACGGTTGTCAATGTGTGCACTTAACTTCCGGAGTTAAACTCGTGTGTGGATTCAGCAGTCTGCAAACACTTTCTGTGCAGAGTTCCAAAACAGGCGTTTTCAGCCCATTACCGGCATATGGAAGAAACAGCAGTAAGCACAGGGAAATATCTGCTTCTAAATCCAAAACGCAGCTATCTAACAGAACGGTTTTCAATGTGTGCACTCACCTTCCAGAGTTAAACTCGTGTGTGGATTCAGCAGTCTGCAAACACTTTCTCTGCAGAGTCCCAAAACAGCCGTTTTCAGCCCATTACCGGCATATGGAAGAAACAGCAGTAAGCACAGGGAAATATCTGCTTCTAAATCCAAAACGCAGCTTTCTAACAGAACGGTTGTCAATCTGTGCACTCAACTTCCAGAGTTAAACCCGTGTGTGGATTCAGCAGTCTGCAAACACTTTCTCTGCAGAGTCCCAAAACAGGCGTTTTCAGCGCTTTACCGGCATATGGAAGAAACAGCAGTAAGCACAGGGAAATATCTGCTTCTAAATCCAAAACGCAGGTATCTAACAGAACGGTTGTCAATGTGTGCACTCAACTTCCAGAGTTAAACCCGTGTGTGGATTCAGCAGTCTGCAAACACTTTCTGTGCAGAGTCCCAAAACAGGCGTTTTCAGCCCATTACCGGCATATGGAAGAAACAGGAGTAAGCACAGGGAAATATCTGCTTCTAAATCCAAAACGCAGCTATCTAACAGAACGGTTGTCAATGTGTGCACTCAACTTCCAGAGTTAAACCCATGTGTGGATTCAGCAGTCTGCAAACACTTTCTCTGCAGAGTCCCAAAACAGGCGTTTTCAGCCCATTACCTGCATATGTAAGAAACAGCAGTAAGCACAGGGAAATATCTGCTTCTAAATCCAAAACACAGCTATCTAAAAGAACGGTTGTCAATGTGTGCACTCAACTTCCAGAATAAAACCCGTGTGTGGATTCAGCAGTCTGCAAACACTTTCTGTGCAGAGTCCCAAAACAGGCGTTTTCAGCCCATTACCGGCATATGGAAGAAACAGCAGTAAGCACAGGGAAATATCTGCTTCTAAATCGAAAACGCAGCTATCTAACAGAACGGTTGTCAATGTGTGCACTCAACTTACAGAGTTAAACCCGTGTGTGGATTCAGCAGTCTGCAAACACTTTCTCTGCAGAGTCACAAAACAGGAGTTTTCAGCCCATTACCGGCATATGGAAGAAACAGCAGTAAGCACAGGGAAATATCTGCTTCTAAATCCAAAACGCAGCTATCTAACAGAACGGTTGTCAATGTGTGCACTCAACTTCCAGAGTTAAACCCGTGTGTGGATTCAGCAGTCTGCAAACGCTTTCTCTGCAGACTCCCAAAACAGGCGTTTTCAGCCCAATACCGGCATATGGAAGAAACAACAGTAAGCACAGGGAAATATCTGCTTCTAAATCCAAAACGCAGCTATCTAAGAGAACGGTTGTCAATGTGTGCACTCAACTTCCAGAGTTAAACCCGTGTGTGGATTCAGCAGTCTGCAAACACTTTCTCTGCAGAGTCCCAAAACAGGCGTTTTCAGCCCATTACCGGCATATGGAAGAAACAGCAGTAAGCACAGGGAAATATCTGCTTCTAAATCCAAAACGCAGCTATCTAACAGAACGGTTGTCAATGTGTGCACTCAACTTCCAAAGTTAAACCCGTGTGTGGATTCAGCAGTCTGCAAACACTTTCTCTGCAGAGTCCCAAAACAGGCGTTTTCAGCCCATTACCGGCATAAGGAAGAAACAGCAGTAAGCACAGGGAAATATCTGCTTCTAAATCCAAAACGCAGCTATCTAACAGAACGGTTGTCTATGTGTGCACTCAACTTCCAGAGTTAAACCCGTGTGTGGATTCAGCAGTCTGCAAACACTTTCTCTGCAGAGTCCCACAACAGGCGTTTTCAACCCATTACCGGCATATGGAAGAAACAGCAGTAAGCACAGGGAAATATCTGCTTCTAAATCCAAAACGCAGCTACCTAAGAGAACGGTTGTCAATGTGTGCACTCAACTTCCAGAGTTAAACCCGTGTGTGGATTCAGCAGTCTGCAAACACTTTCTCTGCAGAGTCCCAAAACAGGCGTTTTCAGCCCATTACCGGCATATGGAAGAAACAGCAGTAAGCACAGGGAAATATCTGCTTCTAAATCCAAAACGCAGCTATCTAACAGAACGGTTGTCAATGTGTGCACTCAACTTCCAGAGTTAAACCCGTGTGTGGATTCAGCAGTCTGCAAACACTTTCTCTGCAGAGTCCCAAAACAGGCGTTTTCAGCCCATTACCGGCATATGGAAGAAACAGCAGTAAGCACAGGGAAATATCTGCTTCTAAATCCAAAACGCAGCTATCTAACAGAACGGTTGTCAATGTGTGCACTCAACTTCCAGAGTTAAACCCGTGTGTGGATTCAGCAATCTGCAAACACTTTCTGTGCAGAGTCCCAAAACAGGCGTTTTCAGACCGTTACCGGCATATGGAAGAAACAGCAGTAAGCACAGGGAAATATCTGCTTCTAAATCCAAAATGCAGCTATCTAACAAAACGGTTGTCAATGTGTGCACTCAACTTCCAGAGTTAAAGCCGTGTGTGGATTCAGCAGTCTGCAAACACTTTCTCTGCAGAGTCCCAAAACAGGCGTTTTCAGCCCATTACCGGCATATGGAAGAAACAGCAGTAAGCACAGGGAAATATCTGCTTCTAAATCCAAAACGCAGCTATATAACAGAACGGTTTTCAATGTGTGCACTTAACTTCCGGAGTTAAACTCGTGTGTGGATTCAGCAGTCTGCAAACACTTTCTGTGCAGAGTCCCAAAACAGGCGTTTTCAGCCCATTACCGGCATATGGAAGAAACAGCAGTAAGCACAGGGAAATATCTGCTTCTAAATCCAAAACGCAGCTATCTAACAGAACGGTTTTCAATGTGTGCACTCACCTTCCAGAGTTAAACTCGTGTGTGGATTCAGCAGTCTGCAAACACTTTCTCTGCAGAGTCCCAAAACAGCCGTTTTCAGCCCATTACCGGCATATGGAAGAAACAGCAGTAAGCACAGGGAAATATCTGCTTCTAAATCCAAAACGCAGCTATCTAACAGAACGGTTGTCAATGTGTGCACTCAACTTCCAGAGATAAACCCGTGTGTGGATTCAGCAGTCTGCAAACACTTTCTCTGCAGAGTCCCAAAACAGGCGTTTTCAGCGCTTTACCGGCATATGGAAGAAACAGCAGTAAGCACAGGGAAATATCTGCTTCTAAATCCAAAACGCAGGTATCTAACAGAACAGTTGGCAATGTGTGCACTCAACTTCCAGAGTTAAACCCGTGTGTGGATTCAGCAGTCTGCAAACACTTTCTGTGCAGAGTCCCAAAACAGGCGTTTTCAGCCCATTACCGGCATATGGAAGAAACAGGAGTAAGCACAGGGAAATATCTGCTTCTAAATCCAAAACGCAGCTATCTAACAGAACGGTTGTCAATGTGTGCACTCAACTTCCAGAGTTAAACCCATGTGTGGATTCAGCAGTCTGCAAACACTTTCTCTGCAGAGTCCCAAAACAGGCGTTTTCAGCCCATTACCTGCATATGTAAGAAACAGCAGTAAGCACAGGGAAATATCTGCTTCTAAATCCAAAACACAGCTAACTAAAAGAACGGTTGTCAATGTGTGCACTCAACTTCCAGAGTTAAACCCGTGTGTGGATTCAGCACTCTGCAAACACTTTCTGTGCAGAGTCCCAAAACAGGCGTTTTCAGCCCATTACCGGCATATGGAAGAAACAGCAGTAAGCACAGGGAAATATCTGCTTCTAAATCGAAAACGCAGCTATCTAACAGAACGGTTGTCAATGTGTGCACTCAACTTACAGAGTTAAACCCGTGTGTGGATTCAGCAGTCTGCAAACACTTTCTCTGCAGAGTCACAAAACAGGAGTTTTCAGCCCATTACCGGCATATGGAAGAAACAGCAGTAAGCACAGGGAAATATCTGCTTCTAAATCCAAAACGCAGCTATCTAACAGAACGGTTGTCAATGTGTGCACTCAACTTCCAGAGTTAAACCCGTGTGTGGATTCAGCAGTCTGCAAACGCTTTCTCTGCAGACTCCCAAAACAGGCGTTTTCAGCCCAATACCGGCATATGGAAGAAACAACAGTAAGCACAGGGAAATATCTGCTTCTAAATCCAAAACGCAGCTATCTAACAGAACGGTTTTCAATGTGTGCACTCAACTTCCAGAGTTAAACCCGTGTGTGGATTCAGCAGTCTGCAAACACTTTCTATGCAGAGTCCCAAAACAGGCGTTTTCAGCCCATTACCGGCATATGGAAGAAGCAGCAGTAAGCACAGGGAAATATCTGCTTCTAAATCCAAAACGCAGCTATCTAACAGAACGGTTGTCAATGTGTGCACTCAACTTCCAGAGTTAAACCCGTGTGTGGATTCAGCAGTCTGCAAACACTTTCTATGCAGAGTCCCAAAACAGGCGTTTTCAGCCCATTACCGGCATATGGAAGAAACAGCAGTAAGCACAGGGAAATATCTGCTTCTAAATCCAAAACGCAGCTATCTAACAGAACGGTTGTCAATGTGTGCACTCAACTTCCAGAGTTAAACCCGTGTGTGGATTCAGCAGTCTGCAAACACTTTCTCTGCAGAGTCCCAAAACAGGCGTTTTCAGCCCATTACCGGCATATGGAAGAAACAGCAGTAAGCACAGGGAAATATCTGCTTCTAAATCCAAAACGCAGCTATCTAACAGAACGGTTGTCAATGTGTGCACTTAACTTACGAAGTTAAACTCGTGTGTGGATTCAGCAGTCTGCAAACACTTTCTGTGCAGAGTCCAAAAACAGGCGTTTTCAGCCCATTACCGGCATATGGAAGAAACAGCAGTAAGCCCAAGGAAATATCTGCTTCTAAATCCAAAACGCAGCTATCTAACAGAACGGTTGTCAATGTGTGCACTCACCTTCCAGAGTTAAACCCGTGTGTGGATTCAGCAGTCTGCAAACACTTTCTGTGCAGAGTCCCAAAACAGGCGTTTTCAGCCCATTACCGGCATATGGAAGAAACAGCAGTAAGCACAGGGAAATATCTGCTTCTAAATCCAAAACGCAGCTATCTAACAGAACGGTTGTCAATGTGTGCACTCAACTTCCAGAGTTAAACCCGTGTGTGGATTCAGCAGTCTGCAAACACTTTCTCTGCAGAGTCCCAAAACAGGCGTTTTCAGCCCATTACCGGCATATGGAAGAAACAGCAGTAAGCACAGGGAAATATCTGCTTCTAAATCCAAAACGCAGCTATCTAACAGAACGGTTGTCAATGTGTGCACTCAACTTCCAGAGTTAAACCCGTGTGTGGATTCAGCAGTCTGCAAACACTTTCTCTGCAGAGTCCCAAAACAGGCGTTTTCAGCCCATTACCGGCATATGGAAGAAACAGCAGTAAGCACAGGGAAATATCTGCTTCTAAATCCAAAACGCAGCTATCTAACAGAACGGTTGTCAATGTGTGCACTCAACTTCCAGAGTTAAACCCGTGTGTGGATTCAGCAGTCTGCAAACACTTTCTCTGCAGAGTCCCAAAACAGGCGTTTTCAGCCCATTACCGGCATATGGAAGAAACAGCAGTAAGCACAGGGAAATATCTGCTTCTAAATCCAAAACGCAGCTATCTAACAGAACGGTTGTCAATGTATGCACTCAAATTCCAGAGTTAAACCCGTGTGTGGATTCAGCAGTCTGCAAACACTTTCTCTGCAGATACACAAAACAGGCGTTTTCAGCCCATTACCGGCATATGGAAGAAACAGCAGTAAGCACAAGGAAATATCTGCTTCTAAATCAAAAACGCAGCTATCTAACAGAACGGTTGTCAATGTGTGCACTCAACTTCCAGAGTTAAACCCGTGTGTGGATTCAGCAGTCTGCAAACACTTTCTCTGCAGAGTCCCAAAACAGGCGTTTTCAGCCCTTTACCGGCATATGGAAGAAACAGCAGTAAGCACAGGGAAATATCTGCTTCTAAATCCAAAACGCAGCTATCTAAGAGAACGGTTGTCAATGTGTGCACTCAACTTCCAGAGTTAAACCCGTGTGTGGATTCAGCAGTCTGCAAACACTTTCTCTGCAGAGTCCCAAAACAGGCGTTTTCAGCCCATTACCGGCATTTGGAAGAAACAGCAGTAAGCACAGGGAAATATCTGCTTCTAAATCCAAAACGCAGCTATCTAACAGAACGGTTGTCAATGTGTGCACTCAACTTCCAGAGTTAAACCCGTGTGTGGATTCATCAGTCTGCAAACACTTTCTGTGCAGAGTCCCAAAACAGGCGTTTTCAGCCAATTACCGGCATATGGAAGAAACAGCAGTAAGCACAGGGAAATATCTGCTTCTAAATCCAAAACGCAGCTATCTAACAGAACGGTTGTCAATGTGTGCACTCAACTTCCAGAGTTAAACCCGTGTGTGGATTCAGCAGTCTGCAAACATATTCTCTGCAGAGTCCCAAAACAGGCGTTTTCAGCCCATTACCGGCATATTGAAGAAACAGCAGTAAGCACAGGGAAATATCTGCTTCTAAATCCAAACGCAGCTATCTAACAGAACGGTTGTCAATGTGTGCACTCAACTTCCAGAGTTAAACCCGTGTGTGGATTCAGCAGTCTGCAAACACTTTCTCTGCAGAGTCCCACAACAGGCGTTTTCAGCCCATTACCGGCATATGGAAGGAACAGCAGTAAGCACAGGGAAATATATGCTTCTAAATCCAAAACGCAGCTACCTAAGAGAACGGTTGTCAATGGGTGCACTCAACTTCCAGAGTTAAACCCGTGTGTGGATTCAGCAGTCTGCAAACACTTTCTCTGCTGACTCCCAAAACAGGCGTTTTCAGCCCATTACCGGCATATTGAAAAAACAGCAGTAAGAACAGGGAAATATCTGCTTCTAAATCCAAAACGCAGCTATCTAACAGAACTGTTGTCAATGTGTGCACTCAACTTCCAGAGTTAAACCCGTGTGTGGATTCAGCAGTCTGCAAACACTTTCTCTGCAGAGTCCCAAAACAGGCGTTTTCAGCCCATTACCAGCATATGGAAGAAACAGCAGTAAGCACAGGGAAATATCTGCTTCTAAATCCAAAACGCAGCTATCTAACAGAACGGTTGTCGAAGTGTGCACTCAACTTCAAGAGTTAAACCCGTGTGTGGATTCAGCAGTCTGCAAACACTTTCTCTGCAGAGTCCCAAAACAGGCGTTTTCAGCCAATTACCGGCATATGGAAGAAACAGCAGTAAGAACAGGGAAATATCTTTTTCTAAATACAAAACGCAGCTATCTAACAGAACGGTTGTCAATGTGTGCACTCAACTTCCAGAGTTAAACCCGTGTGTGGATTCAGCAGTCTGCAAACACTTTCTCTGCAGAGTCCCAAAACAGGCGTATTCAGCCCATTACCGGCATATGGAAGAAACAGCAGTAAGAACAGGGAAATATCTGCTTCTAAATCCAAAACGCAGCTATCTAACAGAACGGTTGTCAATGTGTGCAATCAACTTCCAGAGTTAAACCCGTGTGTGGATTCAGCAGTCTGCAAACACTTTTTCTGCAGAGACCCAAAACAGGCGTTTTCAGCCCATTACCGGCATATGGAAGAAACAGCAGTAAGCACAGGGAAATATCTGCTTCTAAATCCAAAACGCAGCTATCTAACAGAACGGTTGTCAATGTGTGCACTCAACTTCCAGAGTTAAACCCGTGTGTGGATTCAGCAGTCTGCAACCACTTTCTCTGCAGAGTCCCAAAACAGGCGTTTTCAGCCCATTACCGGCATATGGAAGAAACAGCAGTAAGCACAGGGAAATATCTGCTTCTAAATCCAAAACGCACTTATCTAACAGAACGGTTGTCAATGTGTGCACTCAACTTCCAGAGTTAAACCCGTGTGTGGATTCAGCAGTCTGCAAACACATTCTCTGCAGAGTCCCAAGACAGGCGTTTTCAGCCCATTACCGGCATATGGAAGAAACAGCAGTAAGCACAGGGAAATATCTGCTTCTAAATCCAAAGCGCAGCTATCTAACAGAACGGTTGTAAATGTGTGCACTCAACTTCCAGAGTTAAACCCGTGTGTGGATTCAGCAGTCTGAAAACACTTTCTGTGCAGAGTCCCAAAACATGCGTTTTCAGCCCGTTACCGGCATATGGAAGAAACAGCAGTAAGCACAGGGAAATATCTGCTTCTAAATCCAAAACGCAGCTATCTAACAGAACGGTTGTCAATGTGTGCACTCAACTTCCAGAGTTAAAGCCGTGTGTGGATTCAGCAGTCTGCAAACACTTTCTCTGCAGAGTCCCAAAACAGGCGTTTTCAGCCCATTACCGGCATATGGAAGAAACAGCAGTAAGCACAGGGAAATATCTGCTTGTAAATCCAAAACGCAGCTATCTAACAGAACGGTTGTCAATGTGTGCACTTAACTTCCGGAGTTAAACTCGTGTGTGGATTCAGCAGTCTGCAAACACTTTCTGTGCAGAGTCCCAAAACAGGCGTTTTCAGCCCATTACCGGCATATGGAAGAAACAGCAGTAAGCACAGGGAAATATCTGCTTCTAAATCCAAAACGCAGCTATCTAACAGAACGGTTGTCAATGTGTGCACTCAACTTCCAGAGTTAAACCCGTGTGTGGATTCAGCAGTCTGCAAACACTTTCTCTGCAGAGTCCCAAAACAGGCGTTTTCAGCCCATTACCTGCATATGGAAGAAACAGCAGTAAGCAAAGGGAAATATCTGCTTCTAAATCCAAAACGCAGCTATCTAACAGAACGGTTGTCAATGTGTGCACTCAACTTCAAGAGTTAAACCCGTGTGTGGATTCAGCAGTCTGCAAACACTTTCTCTGCAGAGTCCCAAAACAGGCGTTTTCAGCCAATTACCGGCATATGGAAGAAACAGCAGTAAGAACAGGGAAATATCTTATTCTAAATACAAAACGCAGCTATCTAACAGAACGGTTGTCAATGTGTGCACTCAACTTCCAGAGTTAAACCCGTGTGTGGATTCAGCAGTCTGCAAACACTTTCTCTGCAGAGTCCCAAAACAGGCGTATTCAGCCCATTACCGGCATATGGAAGAAAGAGCAGTAAGCACAGGGAAATATCTGCTTCTAAATCCAAAACGCAGCTATCTAAGAGAACGGTTGTCAATGTGTGCACTCAACTTCCAGAGTTAAACCCGTGTGTGGATTCAGCAGTCTGCAAACACTTTCTGTGCAGAGTCCCAAAACAGGCGTTTTCAGCCCATTACCGGCATTTGGAAGAAACAGCAGTAAGCACAGGGAAATATCTGCTTCTAAATCCAAAACGCAGCTATCTAACAGAACGGTTGTCAATGTGTGCACTCAACTTCCAGAGTTAAACCCGTGTGTGGATTCAGCAGTCTGCAAACACTTTCTCTGCAGAGTCCCAAAACAGGCGTTTTCAGCCCATTACCGGCATATGGAAGAAACAGCAGTAAGCACAGGGAAATATCTGCTTCTAAATCCAAAACGCAGCTATCTAACAGAACGGTTGTCAATGTGTGCACTCAACTTCCAGAGTTAAACCCGTGTGTGGATTCAGCAGTCTGCAAACATATTCTCTGCAGAGTCCCAAAACAGGCGTTTTCAGCCCATTACCGGCATATTGAAGAAACAGCAGTAAGCACAGGGAAATATCTGCTTCTAAATCCAAACGCAGCTATCTAACAGAACGGTTGTCAATGTGTGCACTCAACTTCCAGAGTTAAACCCGTGTGTGGATTCAGCAGTCTGCAAACACTTTCTCTGCAGAGTCCCACAACAGGCGTTTTCAGCCCATTGCCGGCATATGCAAGCAACAGCAGTAAGCACAGGGAAATATATGCTTCTAAATCCAAAACGCAGCTACCTAAGAGAACGGTTGTCAATGTGTGCACTCAACTTCCAGAGTTAAACCCGTGTGTGGATTCAGCAGTCTGCAAACACTTTCTCTGCTGACTCCCAAAACAGGCGTTTTCAGCCCATTACCGGCATATTGAAAAAACAGCAGTAAGAACAGGGAAATATCTGCTTCTAAATCCAAAACGCAGCTATCTAACAGAACTGTTGTCAATGTGTGCACTCAACTTCCAGAGTTAAACCCGTGTGTGGATTCAGCAGTCTGCAAACACTTTCTCTGCAGAGTCCCAAAACAGGCGTTTTCAGCCCATTACCAGCATATGGAAGAAACAGCAGTAAGCAAAGGGAAATATCTGCTTCTAAATCCAAAACGCAGCTATCTAACAGAACGGTTGTCGAAGTGTGCACTCAACTTCAAGAGTTAAACCCGTGTGTGGATTCAGCAGTCTGCAAACACTTTCTCTGCAGAGTCCCAAAACAGGCGTTTTCAGCCAATTACCGGCATATGGAAGAAACAGCAGTAAGAACAGGGAAATATCTTTTTCTAAATACAAAACGCAGCTATCTAACAGAACGGTTGTCAATGTGTGCACTCAACTTCCAGAGTTAAACCCGTGTGTGGATTCAGCAGTCTGCAAACACTTTCTCTGCAGAGTCCCAAAACAGGCGTATTCAGCCCATTACCGGCATATGGAAGAAACAGCAGTAAGAACAGGGAAATATCTGCTTCTAAATCCAAAACGCAGCTATCTAACAGAACGGTTGTCAATGTGTGCAATCAACTTCCAGAGTTAAACCCGTGTGTGGATTCAGCAGTCTGCAAACACTTTTTCTGCAGAGACCCAAAACAGGCGTTTTCAGCCCATTACCGGCATATGGAAGAAACAGCAGTAAGCACAGGGAAATATCTGCTTCTAAATCCAAAACGCAGCTATCTAACAGAACGGTTGTCAATGTGTGCACTCAACTTCCAGAGTTAAACCCGTGTGTGGATTCAGCAGTCTGCAACCACTTTCTCTGCAGAGTCCCAAAACAGGCGTTTTCAGCCCATTACCGGCATATGGAAGAAACAGCAGTAAGCACAGGGAAATATCTGCTTCTAAATCCAAAACGCACTTATCTAACAGAACGGTTGTCAATGTGTGCACTCAACTTCCAGAGTTAAACCCGTGTGTGGATTCAGCAGTCTGCAAACACATTCTCTGCAGAGTCCCAAGACAGGCGTTTTCAGCCCATTACCGGCATATGGAAGAAACAGCAGTAAGCACAGGGAAATATCTGCTTCTAAATCCAAAGCGCAGCTATCTAACAGAACGGTTGTAAATGTGTGCACTCAACTTCCAGAGTTAAACCCGTGTGTGGATTCAGCAGTCTGAAAACACTTTCTGTGCAGAGTCCCAAAACATGCGTTTTCAGCCCGTTACCGGCATATGGAAGAAACAGCAGTAAGCACAGGGAAATATCTGCTTCTAAATCCAAAACGCAGCTATCTAACAGAACGGTTGTCAATGTGTGCACTCAACTTCCAGAGTTAAAGCCGTGTGTGGATTCAGCAGTCTGCAAACACTTTCTCTGCAGAGTCCCAAAACAGGCGTTTTCAGCCCATTACCGGCATATGGAAGAAACAGCAGTAAGCACAGGGAAATATCTGCTTGTAAATCCAAAACGCAGCTATCTAACAGAACGGTTGTCAATGTGTGCACTTAACTTCCGGAGTTAAACTCGTGTGTGGATTCAGCAGTCTGCAAACACTTTCTGTGCAGAGTCCCAAAACAGGCGTTTTCAGCCCATTACCGGCATATGGAAGAAACAGCAGTAAGCACAGGGAAATATCTGCTTCTAAATCCAAAACGCAGCTATCTAACAGAACGGTTGTCAATGTGTGCACTCAACTTCCAGAGTTAAACCCGTGTGTGGATTCAGCAGTCTGCAAACACTTTCTCTGCAGAGTCCCAAAACAGGCGTTTTCAGCCCATTACCTGCATATGGAAGAAACAGCAGTAAGCAAAGGGAAATATCTGCTTCTAAATCCAAAACGCAGCTATCTAACAGAACGGTTGTCAATGTGTGCACTCAACTTCAAGAGTTAAACCCGTGTGTGGATTCAGCAGTCTGCAAACACTTTCTCTGCAGAGTCCCAAAACAGGCGTTTTCAGCCAATTACCGGCATATGGAAGAAACAGCAGTAAGAACAGGGAAATATCTTATTCTAAATACAAAACGCAGCTATCTAACAGAACGGTTGTCAATGTGTGCACTCAACTTCCAGAGTTAAACCCGTGTGTGGATTCAGCAGTCTGCAAACACTTTCTCTGCAGAGTCCCAAAACAGGCGTATTCAGCCCATTACCGGCATATGGAAGAAAGAGCAGTAAGCACAGGGAAATATCTGCTTCTAAATCCAAAACGCAGCTATCTAAGAGAACGGTTGTCAATGTGTGCACTCAACTTCCAGAGTTAAACCCGTGTGTGGATTCAGCAGTCTGCAAACACTTTCTGTGCAGAGTCCCAAAACAGGCGTTTTCAGCCCATTACCGGCATTTGGAAGAAACAGCAGTAAGCACAGGGAAATATCTGCTTCTAAATCCAAAACGCAGCTATCTAACAGAACGGTTGTCAATGTGTGCACTCAACTTCCAGAGTTAAACCCGTGTGTGGATTCAGCAGTCTGCAAACACTTTCTCTGCAGAGTCCCAAAACAGGCGTTTTCAGCCCATTACCGGCATATGGAAGAAACAGCAGTAAGCACAGGGAAATATCTGCTTCTAAATCCAAAACGCAGCTATCTAACAGAACGGTTGTCAATGTGTGCACTCAACTTCCAGAGTTAAACCCGTGTGTGGATTCAGCAGTCTGCAAACATATTCTCTGCAGAGTCCCAAAACAGGCGTTTTCAGCCCATTACCGGCATATTGAAGAAACAGCAGTAAGCACAGGGAAATATCTGCTTCTAAATCCAAACGCAGCTATCTAACAGAACGGTTGTCAATGTGTGCACTCAACTTCCAGAGTTAAACCCGTGTGTGGATTCAGCAGTCTGCAAACACTTTCTCTGCAGAGTCCCACAACAGGCGTTTTCAGCCCATTGCCGGCATATGCAAGAAACAGCAGTAAGCACAGGGAAATATATGCTTCTAAATCCAAAACGCAGCTACCTAAGAGAACGGTTGTCAATGTGTGCACTCAACTTCCAGAGTTAAACCCGTGTGTGGATTCAGCAGTCTGCAAACACTTTCTCTGCTGACTCCCAAAACAGGCGTTTTCAGCCCATTACCGGCATATTGAAAAAACAGCAGTAAGAACAGGGAAATATCTGCTTCTAAATCCAAAACGCAGCTATCTAACAGAACTGTTGTCAATGTGTGCACTCAACTTCCAGAGTTAAACCCGTGTGTGGATTCAGCAGTCTGCAAACACTTTCTCTGCAGAGTCCCAAAACAGGCGTTTTCAGCCCATTACCGGCATATGGAAGAAACAGCAGTAAGCACAGGGAAATATCTGCTTCTAAATCCAAAACGCACTTATCTAACAGAACGGTTGTCAATGTGTGCACTCAACTTCCAGAGTTAAACCCGTGTGTGGATTCAGCAGTCTGCAAACACATTCTCTGCAGAGTCCCAAGACAGGCGTTTTCAGCCCATTACCGGCATATGGAAGAAACAGCAGTAAGCACAGGGAAATATCTGCTTCTAAATCCAAAACGCAGCTATCTAACAGAACGGTTGTAAATGTGTGCACTCAACTTCCAGAGTTAAACCCGTGTGTGGATTCAGCAGTCTGAAAACACTTTCTGTGCAGAGTCCCAAAACATGAGTTTTCAGCCCGTTACCGGCATATGGAAGAAACAGCAGTAAGCACAGGGAAATATCTGCTTCTAAATCCAAAACGCAGCTATCTAACAGAATGGTTGTCAATGTGTGCACTCAACTTCCAGAGTTAAAGAAGTGTGTGGATTCAGCAGTCTGCAAACACTTTCTGTGCAGAGTCCCAAAACAGGCGTTTTCAGCCCATTACCGGCATATGGAAGAAACAGCAGTAAGCACAGGGAAATATCTGCTTCTAAATAAAAAACGCAGCTATCTAACAGAACGGTTGTCAATGTGTGCACTCAACTTCCAGAGTTAAACCCGTGTGTGGATTCAGCAGTCTGCAAACACTTTCTCTGCAGAGTCCCAAAACAGGCGTTTTCAGCCCATTACCGGCATATGGAAGAAACAGCAGTAAGCACAGGGAAATATCTGCTTGTAAATCCAAAACGCAGCTATCTAACAGAACGGTTGTCAATGTGTGCACTCAACTTCCAGAGTTAAACCCTTGTGTGGATTCAGCAGTCTGCAAACACTTTCTCTGCAGAGTCCCAAAACAGGCGTTTTCAGCCCATTACCTGCATATGGAAGAAACAGCAGTAAGCACAGGGAAATATCTGCTTCTAAATCCAAAACGCAGCTATCTAACAGAACGGTTGTCAATGTGTGCACTCAACTTCCAGAGTTAAACCCGTGTGTGGATTCAGCAGTCTGCAGAGACTTTCTCTGCAGAGTCCCAAAACAGGCGTTTTCAGCCCATTACCGGCATATTGAAGAAACAGCAGTAAGCACAGGGAAATATCTGCTTCTAAATCCAAAACGCAGCTATCTAACAGAGCGGTTGTCAATGTGTGCACTCAACTTCCAGAGTTAAACCCGTGTGTGGATTCAGCAGTCTGCAAACACTTTCTCTGCAGAGTCCCAAAACAGGCGTTTTCAGCCCATTACCGGCATATGGAAGAAACAGCAGTAAGCACAGGGAAATATCTGCTTCTAAACCCAAAACGCAGATATCTAACAGAACGGTTGTCAATGTATGCACTCAACTTCCAGAGTTAAACCCGTGTGTGGATTCAGCAGTCTGCAAACACTTTCTCTGCAGAGTCCCAAAACAGGCGTTTTCAGCCAATTACCGACATATGGAAGAAACAGCAGTAAGAACAGGGAAATATCTTATTCTAAATACAAAACGCAGCTATCTAACAGAACGGTTGTCAATGTGTGCACTCAACTTCCAGAGTTAAACCCGTGTGTGGATTCAGCAGTCTGCAAACACTTTCTCTGCAGAGTCCCAAAACAGGCGTATTCAGCCCATTACCGGCATATGGAAGAAACAGCAGTAAGAACAGGGAAATATCTGCTTCTAAATCCAAAACGCAGCTATCTAACAGAACGGTTGTCAATGTGTGCAATCAACTTCCAGAGTTAAACCCGTGTGTGGATTCAGCAGTCTGCAAACACTTTTTCTGCAGAGACCCAAAACAGGCGTTTTCAGCCCATTACCGGCATATGGAAGAAACAGCAGTAAGCACAGGGAAATATCTGCTTCTAAATCCAAAACGCAGCTATCTAACAGAACGGTTGTCAATGTGTGCACTCAACTTCCAGAGTTAAACCCGTGTGTGGATTCAGCAGTCTGCAACCACTTTCTCTGCAGAGTCCCAAAACAGGCGTTTTCAGCCCATTACCGGCATATGGAAGAAACAGCAGTAAGCACAGGGAAATATCTGCTTCTAAATCCAAACGCACTTATCTAACAGAACGGTTGTCAATGTGTGCACTCAACTTCCAGAGTTAAACCCGTGTGTGGATTCAGCAGTCTGCAAACACATTCTCTGCAGAGTCCCAAGACAGGCGTTTTCAGCCCATTACCGGCATATGGAAGAAACAGCAGTAAGCACAGGGAAATATCTGCTTCTAAATCCAAAGCGCAGCTATCTAACAGAACGGTTGTCAATGTGTGCACTCAACTTCCAGAGTTAAACCCGTGTGTGGATTCAGCAGTCTGCAAACACTTTCTCTGCAGAGTCCCAAAACAGGCGTTTTCAGCCCATTA
This sequence comes from Aotus nancymaae, assembly GCF_030222135.1. Taxonomy (NCBI): domain Eukaryota; kingdom Metazoa; phylum Chordata; class Mammalia; order Primates; family Aotidae; genus Aotus; species Aotus nancymaae. The sequence continues at coordinate 61,254 of NW_026988817.1, read as the reverse complement.
CCGGCATATGGAAGAAACAGCAGTAAGCACAGGGAAATATCTGCTTGTAAATCCAAAACGCAGCTATCTAACAGAACGGTTGTCAATGTGTGCACTCAACTTCCAGAGTTAAACCCTTGTGTGGATTCAGCAGTCTGCAAACACTTTCTCTGCAGAGTCCCAAAACAGGCGTTTTCAGCCCATTACCTGCATATGGAAGAAACAGCAGTAAGCACAGGGAAATATCTGCTTCTAAATCCAAAACGCAGCTATCTAACAGAACGGTTGTCAATGTGTGCACTCAACTTCCAGAGTTAAACCCGTGTGTGGATTCAGCAGTCTGCAGAGACTTTCTCTGCAGAGTCCCAAAACAGGCGTTTTCAGCCCATTACCGGCATATGGAAGAAACAGCAGTAAGCACAGGGAAATATCTGCTTCTAAATCCAAAACGCAGCTATCTAACAGAGCGGTTGTCAATGTGTGCACTCAACTTCCAGAGTTAAACTCGAGTGTGGATTCAGCAGTCTGCAAACACTTTCTCTGCAGAGTCCCAAAACAGGTGTTTTCAGCCCATTACCGGCATATGGAAGAAACAGCAGTAAGCACAGGGAAATATCTGCTTCTAAACCCAAAACGCAGCTATCTAACAGAACGGTTGTCAATGTATGCACTCAACTTCCAGAGTTAAACCCGTGTGTGGATTCAGCAGTCTGCAAACACTTTCTCTGCAGAGTCCCAAAACAGGCGTTTTCAGCCAATTACCGGCATATGGAAGAAACAGCAGTAAGAACAGGGAAATATCTTATTCTAAATACAAAACGCAGCTATCTAACAGAACGGTTGTCAATGTGTGCACTCAACTTCCAGAGGTAAACCCGTGTGTGGATTCAGCAGTCTGCAAACACTTTCTCTGCAGAGTCCCAAAACAGGCGTATTCAGCCCATTACCGGCATATGGAAGAAACAGCAGTAAGAACAGGGAAATATCTGCTTCTAAATCCAAAACGCAGCTATCTAACAGAACGGTTGTCAATGTGTGCAATCAACTTCCAGAGTTAAACCCGTGTGTGGATTCAGCAGTCTGCAAACACTTTTTCTGCAGAGACCCAAAACAGGCGTTTTCAGCCCATTACCGGCATATGGAAGAAACAGCAGTAAGCACAGGGAAATATCTGCTTGTAAATCCAAAACGCAGCTATCTAACAGAACGGTTGTCAATGTGTGCACTCAACTTCCAGAGTTAAACCCGTGTGTGGATTCAGCAGTCTGCAACCACTTTCTCTGCAGAGTCCCAAAACAGGCGTTTTCAGCCCATTACCGGCATATGGAAGAAACAGCAGTAAGCACAGGGAAATATCTGCTTCTAAATCCAAAACGCACTTATCTAACAGAACGGTTGTCAATGTGTGCACTCAACTTCCAGAGTTAAACCCGTGTGTGAATTCAGCAGTCTGCAAACACATTCTCTGCAGAGTCCCAAGACAGGCGTTTTCAGCCCATTACCGGCATATGGAAGAAACAGCAGTAAGCACAGGGAAATATCTGCTTCTAAATCCAAAGCGCAGCTATCTAACAGAACGGTTGTAAATGTGTGCACTCAACTTCCAGATTTAAACCCGTGTGTGGATTCAGCAGTCTGAAAACACTTTCTGTGCAGAGTCCCAAAACATGCGTTTTCAGCCCGTTACCGGCATATGGAAGAAACAGCAGTAAGCACAGGGAAATATCTGCTTCTAAATCCAAAACGGAGCTATCTAACAGAACGGTTGTCAATGTGTGCACTCAACTTCCAGAGTTAAAGCCGTGTGTGGATTCAGCAGTCTGCAAACACTTTCTGTGCAGAGTCCCAAAACAGGTGTTTTCAGCCCATTACCGGCATATGGAAGAAACAGCAGTAAGCACAGGGAAATATCTGCTTGTAAATCCAAAACGCAGCTATCTAACAGAACGGTTGTCAATGTGTGCACTTAACTTCCGGAGTTAAACTCGTGTGTGGATTCAGCAGTCTGCAAACACTTTCTGTGCAGAGTCCCAAAACAGGCGTTTTCAGCCCATTACCGGCATATGGAAGAAACAGCAGTAAGCACAGGGAAATATCTGCTTCTAAATCCAAAACGCAGCTATCTAACAGAACGGTTGTCAATGTGTGCACTCAACTTCCAGAGTTAAACCCGTGTGTGTATTCAGCAGTCTGCAAACACTTTCTCTGCAGAGTCCCAAAACAGGCGTTTTCAGCCCATTACCGGCATATGGAAGAAACAGCAGTAAGCACAGGGAAATATCTGCTTCTAAATCCAAAACGCAGCTATCTAACAGAACGGTTGTCAATGTGTGCACTCAACTTCCAGAGTTAAACCCGTGTGTGGATTCAGCAGTCTGCAAACACTTTCTCTGCAGAGTCCCACAACAGGCGTTTTCAGCCCATTACCGGCATATGGAAGAAACAGCAGTAAGCACAGGGAAATATATGCTTCTAAATCCAAAACGCAGCTACCTAAGAGAACGGTTGTCAATGTGTGCACTCAACTTCCGGAGTTAAACCCGTGTGTGGATTCAGCAGTCTGCAAACACTTTCTCTGCTGACTCCCAAAACAGGCGTTTTCAGCCCATTACCGGCATATTGAAAAAACAGCAGTAAGAACAGGGAAATATCTGCTTCTAAATCCAAAACGCAGCTATCTAACAGAACTGTTGTCAATGTGTGCACTCAACTTCCAGAGTTAAACCCGTGTGTGGATTCAGCAGTCTGCAAACACTTTCTCTGCAGAGTCCCAAAACAGGCGTTTTCAGCCCATAACCGGCATATGGAAGAAACAGCAGTAAGCACAGGGAAGTATCTGCTTCTAAATCCAAAACGCAGCTATCTAACAGAACGGTTGTCAATGTGTGCACTCAACTTCCAGAGTTAAACCCGTGTGTGGATTCAGCAGTCTGCAAACACTTTCTGTGCAGAGTCCCAAAACAGGCGTTTTCAGCCCATAACCGGCATATGGAAGAAACAGCAGTAAGCACAGGGAAATATCTGCTTCTAAATCCAAAACGCAGCTGTCTAACAGAACGGTTGTCAATGTGTGCACTCAACTTCCAGAGTTAAACCCGTGTGTGGATTCAGCAGTCTGCAAACACTTTCTGTGCAGAGTCCCAAAACAGGCGTTTTCAGCCCATTACCGGCATATGGAAGAAACAGCAGTAAGCACAGGGAAATATCTGCTTCTCAATCCAAAACGCAGCTATCTAACAGAACGGTTGTCAATGTGTGCACTCAATTTCCAGAGGTAAACCCGTGTGTGGAGTCAGCAGTCTGCAAACACTTTCTCTGCAGAGTCCCAAAACAGGCGTTTTCAGCCCATTACCGGCATATGGAAGAAACAGCAGTAAGCACAGGGAAATATCTGCTTCTAAATCCAAAACGCAGCTATCTAACAGAACGGTTGTCAATGTGTGCACTCAACTTCCAGAGTTAAACCCGTGTGTGGATTCAGCAGTCTGCAAACACTTTCTCTGCAGAGTCCCAAAACTGGCGTTTTCAGCCCATTACCGGCATATGGAAGAAACAGCAGTAAGCACAGGGAAATATCTGCTTCTAAATCCAAAACGCAGCTATCTAAAAGAACGGTTGTTAATGTGTGCACTCAACTTCCAGAGGTAAACCCGTGTGTGGATTCAGCAGTCTGCAAACACTTTCTTTGCAGAGTCCCAAAACAGGCGTTTTCAGCCCATTACCGGCATATGGAAGAAACAGCAGTAAGCACAGGGAAATATCTGCTTCTAAATCCAAAACGCAGCTATCTAACAGAACGGTTGTCAATGTGTGCACTCAACTTCCAGAGTTAAACCCGTGTGTGGATTCAGCAGTCTGCAAACACTTTCTCTGCAGAGTCCCAAAACAGGCGTTTTCAGCCCATTACCGGCATATGGAAGAAACAGCAGTAAGCACAGGGAAATATCTGCTTGTAAATCCAAAACGCAGCTATCTAACAGAACGGTTGTCAATGTGTGCACTCAACTTCCAGAGTTAAACCCGTGTGTGGATTCAGCAGTCTGCAGAGACTTTCTCTGCAGAGTCCCAAAACAGGCGTTTTCAGCCCATTACCGGCATATGGAAGAAACAGCAGTAAGCACAGGGAAATATCTGCTTCTAAATCCAAAACGCAGCTATCTAACAGAACGGTTGTCAATGTGTGCACTCAACTTCCAGAGTTAAACCCGTGTGTGGATTCAGCAGTCTGCAGAGACTTTCTCTGCAGAGTCCCAAAACAGGCGTTTTCAGCCCATTACCGGCATATGGAAGAAACAGCAGTAAGCACAGGGAAATATCTGCTTCTAAATCCAAAACGCAGCTATCTAACAGAGCGGTTGTCAATGTGTGCACTCAACTTCCAGAGTTAAACCCGTGTGTGGATTCAGCAGTCTGCAAACACTTTCTCTGCAGAGTCCCAAATCAGGCGTTTTCAGCCCATTACCGGCATATGGAAGAAACAGCAGTAAGCACAGGGAAATATCTGCTTCTAAACCCAAAACGCAGATATCTAACAGAACGGTTGTCAATGTATGCACTCAAGTTGCAGAGTTAAACCCGTGTGTGGATTCAGCAGTCTGCAAACACTTTCTCTGCAGAGTCCCAAAACAGGCGTTTTCAGCCCATTACCGGCATATGGAAGAAGCAGCCGTAAGCACAAGGAAATATCTGCTTCTAAATCAAAAACGCAGCTATCTAACAGAACGGTTGTCAATGTGTGCACTCAACTTCCAGAGTTAAACCCGTGTGTGGATTCAGCAGTCTGCAAACACTTTCTCTGCGGAGTCCCAAAACAGGCGTTTTCAGCCCTTTACCGGCATATGGAAGAAACAGCAGTAAGCACAGGCAAATATCTGCTTCTAAATCCAAAACGCAGCTATCTAACAGAACGGTTGTCAATGTGTGCACTCAACTTCCAGAGTTAAACCCGTGTGTGGATTCGGCAGTCTGCAAACACTTTCTCTGGAGAGTCCCAAAACAGGCGTTTTCAGCCCATTACCGGCATATGGAAGAAACAGCAGTAAGCACAGGGAAATATCTGCTTCTAAATCCAAAACGCAGCTATCTAACAGAACGGTTGTCAATGTGTGCACTCAATTTCCAGAGGTAAACCCGTGTGTGGAGTCAGCAGTCTGCAAACACTTTCTCTGCAGAGTCCCAAAACAGGCGTTTTCAGCCCATTACCGGCATATGGAAGAAACAGCAGTAAGCACAGGGAAATATCTGCTTCTAAATCCAAAACGCAGCTATCTAACAGAACGGTTGTCAATGTGTGCACTCAACTTCCAGAGTTAAACCCGTGTGTGGATTCAGCAGTCTGCAAACACTTTCTGTGCAGAGTCCCAAAACTGGCGTTTTCAGCCCATTACCGGCATATGGAAGAAGCAGCAGTAAGCACAGGGAAATATCTGCTTCTAAATCCAAAACGCAGCTATCTAACAGAACGGTTGTTAATGTGTGCACTCAACTTCCAGAGTTAAACCCGTGTGTGGATTCAGCAGTCTGCAAACACTTTCTGTGCAGAGTCCTAAAACAGGCGTTTTCAGCCCATTACCGGCATATGGAAGAAACAGCAGTAAGCACAGGGAAATATCTGCTTCTAAATCCAAAACGCAGCTATCTAACAGAACGGTTGTCAATGTGTGCACTCAACTTCCAGAGTTAAACCCGTGTGTGGATTCAGCAGTCTGCAAACACTTTCTGTGCAGAGTCCCAAAACTGGCGTTTTCAGCCCATTACCGGCATATGGAAGAAAGAGCAGTAAGCACAGGGAAATATCTGCTTCTAAATCCAAAACGCAGCTATCTAACAGAACGGTTGTCAATGTGTGCAATCAACTTCCAGAGTTAAACCCGTGTGTGGATTCAGCAGTCTGCAAACACTTTCTGTTCAGAGTCCCAAAACTGGCGTTTTCAGCCCATTACCGGCATATGGAAGAAACAGCAGTAAGCACAGGGAAATATCTGCTTCTAAATCCAAAACGCAGCTATCTAACAGAACGGTTGTCAATGTGTTCACTCAAATTCCAGAGTTAAACCCGTGTGTGGATTCAGCAGTCTGCAAACACTTTCTGTGCAGAGTCCCAAAACAGGCGTTTTCAGCCCATTACCGGCATATGGAAGAAACAGCAGTAAGCACATTGAAATATCTGCTTCTAAATCCAAAACGCAGCTATCTAACAGAACGGTTGTCAATGTCTGCACTCAACTTCCAGAGTTAAACCCGTGTGTGGATTCAGCAGTCTGCAAACACTTTCTCTGCAGAGTCCCAAAACAGGCGTTTTCAGCCAATTACCGGCATATGGAAGAAACAGCAGTAAGAACAGGGAAATATCTTATTCTAAATACAAAACGCAGCTATCTAACAGAACGGTTGTCAATGTGTGCACTCAACTTCCAGAGTTAAACCCGTGTGTGGATTCAGCAGTCTGCAAACACTTTCTCTGCAGAGTCCCAAAACAGGCGTATTCAGCCCATTACCGGCATATGGAAGAAACAGCAGTAAGCACAGGGAAATATCTGCTTCTAAATCCAAAACGCAGCTATCTAACAGAACGGTTGTCAATGTGTGCACTCAACTTCCAGAGTTAAACCCGTGTGTGGATTCAGCAGTCTGCAAACACTTTTTCTGCAGAGACCCAAAACAGGCGTTTTCAGCCCATTACCGGCATATGGAAGAAACAGCAGTAAGCACAGGGAAATATCTGCTTCTAAATCCAAAACGCAGCTATCTAACAGAACGGTTGTCAATGTGTGCACTCAACTTCCAGAGTTAAACCCGTGTGTGGATTCAGCAGTCTGCAAACACTTTCTGTGCAGAGTCCCAAAACAGGCGTTTTCAGCCCATTACCGGCATATGGAAGAAACAGCAGTAAGCACAGGGAAATATCTGCTTCTAAATCCAAAACGCAGCTATCTAACAGAACGGTTGTCAATGTGTGCACTCAACTTCCAGAGTTAAACCGGTGTGTGGATTCAGCAGTCTGCAAACACTTTCTCTGCAGAGTCCCAAAACAGGCGTTTTCAGCGCTTTACCGGCATATGGAAGAAACAGCAGTAAGCACAGGGAAATATCTGCTTCTAAACCCAAAACGCAGCTATCTAACAGAACGGTTGTCAATGTGTGCACTCAACTTCCAGAGTTAAAACCGTGTGTGGATTCAGCAGTCTGCAAACACTTTCTGTGCAGAGTCCCAAAACAGGCATTTTCAGCCCATTACCGGCATATGGAAGAAACAGCAGTAAGCACAGGGAAATATCTGCTTCTAAATCCAAAACGCAGCTATCTAACAGAACGGTTGTCAATGAGTGCACTCAACTTCCAGAGTTAAACCCGTGTGTGGATTCAGCAGTCTGCAAACACTTTCTGTGCAGAGTCCCAAAACTGGCGTTTTCAGCCCATTACCGGCATATGGAAGAAAGAGCAGTAAGCACAGGGAAATATCTGCTTCTAAATCCAAAACGCAGCTATCTAACAGAACGGTTGTCAACGTGTGCAATCAACTTCCAGAGTTAAACCCGTGTGTGGATTCAGCAGTCTGCAAACACTTTCTGTTCAGAGTCCCAAAACTGGCGTTTTCAGCCCATTACCGGCATATGGAAGAAACAGCAGTAAGCACAGGGAAATATCTGCTTCTAAATCCAAAACGCAGCTATCTAACAGAACGTTTGTCAATGTGTGCACTCAACTTCCAGAGTTAAACCCGTGTGTGGATTCAGCAGTCTGCAGACACTTTCTGTGCAGAGTCCCAAAACTGGCGTTTTCAGCCCATTACTGACATATGGAAGAAACAGCAGTAAGCACAGGGAAATATCTGCTTCTAAATCCAAAACGCAGCTATCTAACAGAACGGTTGTCAATGTGTGCACTCAACTTCCAGAGTTAAACCCGTGTGTGGATTCAGCAGTCTGCAAACACTTTCTCTGCAGAGTCCCAAAACAGGCGTTTTCAGACCATAACCGGCATATGGAAGAAACAGCAGTAAGCACAGGGAAGTTTCTGCTTCTAAATCCAAAACGCAGCTATCTAACAGAACGGTTGTCAATGTGTGCACTCAACTTCCAGAGTTAAACCCGTGTGTGGATTCAGCCGTCTGGAAACACTTTCTCTGCAGAGTCCCAAAACAGGCGTTTTCAGCCCATTACCGGCATATGGAAGAAACAGCAGTAAGCACAGGGAAATATCTGCTTCTAAATCCAAAACGCAGCTATCTAACAGAACGGTTGTCAATGTGTGCACTCAATTTCCAGAGGTAAACCCGTGTGTGGAGTCAGCAGTCTGCAAACACTTTCTCTGCAGAGTCCCAAAACAGGCGTTTTCAGCCCATTACCGGCATATGGAAGAAACAGCAGTAAGCACAGGGAAATATCTGCTTCTAAATCCAAAACGCAGCTATCTAACAGAACGGTTGTCAATGTGTGCACTCAACTTACAGAGTTAAAGCCGTGTGTGGATTCAGCAGTCTGCAAACACTTTCTGTGCAGAGTCCCAAAACTGGCGTTTTCAGCCCATTACCGGCATATGGAAGAAACAGCAGTAAGCACAGGGAAATATCTGCTTCTAAATCCAAAACGCAGCTATCTAACAGAACGCTTGTTAATGTGTGCACTCAACTTCCAGAGTTAAACCCGTGTGTGGATTCAGCAGTCTGCAAACACTTTCTGTGCAGAGTCCCAAAACAGGCGTTTTCAGCCCATTACCGGCATATGGAAGAAACAGCAGTAAGCACAGGGAAATATCTGCTTCTAAATCCAAAACGCAGCTATCTAACAGAACGGTTGTCAATGTGTGCACTCAACTTCCAGAGTTAAACCCGTGTGTGGATTCAGCAGTCTGCAAACACTTTCTGTGCAGAGTCCCAATACTGGCGTTTTCAGCCCATTACCGGCATATGGAAGAAAGAGCAGTAAGCACAGGGAAATATCTGCTTCTAAATCCAAAACGCAGCTATCTAACAGAACGGTTGTCAATGTGTGCAATCAACTTCCAGAGTTAAACCCGTGTGTGGATTCAGCAGTCTGCAAACACTTTCTGTTCAGAGTCCCAAAACTGGCGTTTTCAGCCCATTACCGGCATATGGAAGAAACAGCAGTAAGCACAGGGAAATATCTGCTTCTAAATCCAAAACGCAGCTATCTAACAGAACGGTTGTCAATGTGTGCACTCAACTTCCAGAGTTAAACCCGTGTGTGGATTCAGCAGTCTGCAGAGACTTTCTCTGCAGAGTCCCAAAACAGGCGTTTTCAGCCCATTACCGGCATATGGAAGAAACAGCAGTAAGCACAGGGAAATATCTGCTTCTAAATCCAAAACGCAGCTATCTAACAGAGCGGTTGTCAATGTGTGCACTCAACTTCCAGAGTTAAACCCGTGTGTGGATTCAGCAGTCTGCAAACACTTTCTCTGCAGAGTCCCAAATCAGGCGTTTTCAGCCCATTACCGGCATATGGAAGAAACAGCAGTAAGCACAGGGAAATATCTGCTTCTAAACCCAAAACGCAGATATCTAACAGAACGGTTGTCAATGTATGCACTCAAGTTGCAGAGTTAAACCCGTGTGTGGATTCAGCAGTCTGCAAACACTTTCTCTGCAGAGTCCCAAAACAGGCGTTTTCAGCCCATTACCGGCATATGGAAGAAGCAGCCGTAAGCACAAGGAAATATCTGCTTCTAAATCAAAAACGCAGCTATCTAACAGAACGGTTGTCAATGTGTGCACTCAACTTCCAGAGTTAAACCCGTGTGTGGATTCAGCAGTCTGCAAACACTTTCTCTGCGGAGTCCCAAAACAGGCGTTTTCAGCCCTTTACCGGCATATGGAAGAAACAGCAGTAAGCACAGGCAAATATCTGCTTCTAAATCCAAAACGCAGCTATCTAACAGAACGGTTGTCAATGTGTGCACTCAACTTCCAGAGTTAAACCCGTGTGTGGATTCGGCAGTCTGCAAACACTTTCTCTGGAGAGTCCCAAAACAGGCGTTTTCAGCCCATTACCGGCATATGGAAGAAACAGCAGTAAGCACAGGGAAATATCTGCTTCTAAATCCAAAACGCAGCTATCTAACAGAACGGTTGTCAATGTGTGCACTCAATTTCCAGAGGTAAACCCGTGTGTGGAGTCAGCAGTCTGCAAACACTTTCTCTGCAGAGTCCCAAAACAGGCGTTTTCAGCCCATTACCGGCATATGGAAGAAACAGCAGTAAGCACAGGGAAATATCTGCTTCTAAATCCAAAACGCAGCTATCTAACAGAACGGTTGTCAATGTGTGCACTCAACTTCCAGAGTTAAACCCGTGTGTGGATTCAGCAGTCTGCAAACACTTTCTGTGCAGAGTCCCAAAACTGGCGTTTTCAGCCCATTACCGGCATATGGAAGAAGCAGCAGTAAGCACAGGGAAATATCTGCTTCTAAATCCAAAACGCAGCTATCTAACAGAACGGTTGTTAATGTGTGCACTCAACTTCCAGAGTTAAACCCGTGTGTGGATTCAGCAGTCTGCAAACACTTTCTGTGCAGAGTCCTAAAACAGGCGTTTTCAGCCCATTACCGGCATATGGAAGAAACAGCAGTAAGCACAGGGAAATATCTGCTTCTAAATCCAAAACGCAGCTATCTAACAGAACGGTTGTCAATGTGTGCACTCAACTTCCAGAGTTAAACCCGTGTGTGGATTCAGCAGTCTGCAAACACTTTCTGTGCAGAGTCCCAAAACTGGCGTTTTCAGCCCATTACCGGCATATGGAAGAAAGAGCAGTAAGCACAGGGAAATATCTGCTTCTAAATCCAAAACGCAGCTATCTAACAGAACGGTTGTCAATGTGTGCAATCAACTTCCAGAGTTAAACCCGTGTGTGGATTCAGCAGTCTGCAAACACTTTCTGTTCAGAGTCCCAAAACTGGCGTTTTCAGCCCATTACCGGCATATGGAAGAAACAGCAGTAAGCACAGGGAAATATCTGCTTCTAAATCCAAAACGCAGCTATCTAACAGAACGGTTGTCAATGTGTTCACTCAAATTCCAGAGTTAAACCCGTGTGTGGATTCAGCAGTCTGCAAACACTTTCTGTGCAGAGTCCCAAAACAGGCGTTTTCAGCCCATTACCGGCATATGGAAGAAACAGCAGTAAGCACATTGAAATATCTGCTTCTAAATCCAAAACGCAGCTATCTAACAGAACGGTTGTCAATGTCTGCACTCAACTTCCAGAGTTAAACCCGTGTGTGGATTCAGCAGTCTGCAAACACTTTCTCTGCAGAGTCCCAAAACAGGCGTTTTCAGCCAATTACCGGCATATGGAAGAAACAGCAGTAAGAACAGGGAAATATCTTATTCTAAATACAAAACGCAGCTATCTAACAGAACGGTTGTCAATGTGTGCACTCAACTTCCAGAGTTAAACCCGTGTGTGGATTCAGCAGTCTGCAAACACTTTCTCTGCAGAGTCCCAAAACAGGCGTATTCAGCCCATTACCGGCATATGGAAGAAACAGCAGTAAGCACAGGGAAATATCTGCTTCTAAATCCAAAACGCAGCTATCTAACAGAACGGTTGTCAATGTGTGCACTCAACTTCCAGAGTTAAACCCGTGTGTGGATTCAGCAGTCTGCAAACACTTTTTCTGCAGAGACCCAAAACAGGCGTTTTCAGCCCATTACCGGCATATGGAAGAAACAGCAGTAAGCACAGGGAAATATCTGCTTCTAAATCCAAAACGCAGCTATCTAACAGAACGGTTGTCAATGTGTGCACTCAACTTCCAGAGTTAAACCCGTGTGTGGATTCAGCAGTCTGCAAACACTTTCTGTGCAGAGTCCCAAAACAGGCGTTTTCAGCCCATTACCGGCATATGGAAGAAACAGCAGTAAGCACAGGGAAATATCTGCTTCTAAATCCAAAACGCAGCTATCTAACAGAACGGTTGTCAATGTGTGCACTCAACTTCCAGAGTTAAACCGGTGTGTGGATTCAGCAGTCTGCAAACACTTTCTCTGCAGAGTCCCAAAACAGGCGTTTTCAGCGCTTTACCGGCATATGGAAGAAACAGCAGTAAGCACAGGGAAATATCTGCTTCTAAACCCAAAACGCAGCTATCTAACAGAACGGTTGTCAATGTGTGCACTCAACTTCCAGAGTTAAAACCGTGTGTGGATTCAGCAGTCTGCAAACACTTTCTGTGCAGAGTCCCAAAACAGGCATTTTCAGCCCATTACCGGCATATGGAAGAAACAGCAGTAAGCACAGGGAAATATCTGCTTCTAAATCCAAAACGCAGCTATCTAACAGAACGGTTGTCAATGAGTGCACTCAACTTCCAGAGTTAAACCCGTGTGTGGATTCAGCAGTCTGCAAACACTTTCTGTGCAGAGTCCCAAAACTGGCGTTTTCAGCCCATTACCGGCATATGGAAGAAAGAGCAGTAAGCACAGGGAAATATCTGCTTCTAAATCCAAAACGCAGCTATCTAACAGAACGGTTGTCAACGTGTGCAATCAACTTCCAGAGTTAAACCCGTGTGTGGATTCAGCAGTCTGCAAACACTTTCTGTTCAGAGTCCCAAAACTGGCGTTTTCAGCCCATTACCGGCATATGGAAGAAACAGCAGTAAGCACAGGGAAATATCTGCTTCTAAATCCAAAACGCAGCTATCTAACAGAACGTTTGTCAATGTGTGCACTCAACTTCCAGAGTTAAACCCGTGTGTGGATTCAGCAGTCTGCAGACACTTTCTGTGCAGAGTCCCAAAACTGGCGTTTTCAGCCCATTACTGACATATGGAAGAAACAGCAGTAAGCACAGGGAAATATCTGCTTCTAAATCCAAAACGCAGCTATCTAACAGAACGGTTGTCAATGTGTGCACTCAACTTCCAGAGTTAAACCCGTGTGTGGATTCAGCAGTCTGCAAACACTTTCTCTGCAGAGTCCCAAAACAGGCGTTTTCAGACCATAACCGGCATATGGAAGAAACAGCAGTAAGCACAGGGAAGTTTCTGCTTCTAAATCCAAAACGCAGCTATCTAACAGAACGGTTGTCAATGTGTGCACTCAACTTCCAGAGTTAAACCCGTGTGTGGATTCAGCCGTCTGGAAACACTTTCTCTGCAGAGTCCCAAAACAGGCGTTTTCAGCCCATTACCGGCATATGGAAGAAACAGCAGTAAGCACAGGGAAATATCTGCTTCTAAATCCAAAACGCAGCTATCTAACAGAACGGTTGTCAATGTGTGCACTCAATTTCCAGAGGTAAACCCGTGTGTGGAGTCAGCAGTCTGCAAACACTTTCTCTGCAGAGTCCCAAAACAGGCGTTTTCAGCCCATTACCGGCATATGGAAGAAACAGCAGTAAGCACAGGGAAATATCTGCTTCTAAATCCAAAACGCAGCTATCTAACAGAACGGTTGTCAATGTGTGCACTCAACTTACAGAGTTAAAGCCGTGTGTGGATTCAGCAGTCTGCAAACACTTTCTGTGCAGAGTCCCAAAACTGGCGTTTTCAGCCCATTACCGGCATATGGAAGAAACAGCAGTAAGCACAGGGAAATATCTGCTTCTAAATCCAAAACGCAGCTATCTAACAGAACGCTTGTTAATGTGTGCACTCAACTTCCAGAGTTAAACCCGTGTGTGGATTCAGCAGTCTGCAAACACTTTCTGTGCAGAGTCCCAAAACAGGCGTTTTCAGCCCATTACCGGCATATGGAAGAAACAGCAGTAAGCACAGGGAAATATCTGCTTCTAAATCCAAAACGCAGCTATCTAACAGAACGGTTGTCAATGTGTGCACTCAACTTCCAGAGTTAAACCCGTGTGTGGATTCAGCAGTCTGCAAACACTTTCTGTGCAGAGTCCCAATACTGGCGTTTTCAGCCCATTACCGGCATATGGAAGAAAGAGCAGTAAGCACAGGGAAATATCTGCTTCTAAATCCAAAACGCAGCTATCTAACAGAACGGTTGTCAATGTGTGCAATCAACTTCCAGAGTTAAACCCGTGTGTGGATTCAGCAGTCTGCAAACACTTTCTGTTCAGAGTCCCAAAACTGGCGTTTTCAGCCCATTACCGGCATATGGAAGAAACAGCAGTAAGCACAGGGAAATATCTGCTTCTAAATCCAAAACGCAGCTATCTAACAGAACGGTTGTCAATGTGTGCACTCAACTTCCAGAGTTAAACCCGTGTGTGGATTCAGCAGTCTGCAGACACTTTCTGTGCAGAGTCCCAAAACTGGCGTTTTCAGCCCATTACTGACATATGGAAGAAACAGCAGTAAGCACAGGGAAATATCTGCTTCTAAATCCAAAACGCAGCTATCTAACAGAACGGTTGTCAATGTGTCCTCTCAACTTCCAGAGTTAAACCCGTGTGTGGATTCAGCAGTCTGCAAACACTTTCTCTGCAGAGTCCCAAAACAGGCGTTTTCACCCCTTAACCGGCATATGGAAGAAACAGCAGTAAGCACAGGGAAGTATCTGCTTCTAAATCCAAAACGCAGCTATCTAACAGAACGGTTGTCAATGTGTGCACTCAACTTCCAGAGTTAAACCCGTGTGTGGATTCAGCCGTCTGGAAACACTTTCTCTGCAGAGTCCCAAAACAGGCGTTTTCAGCCCATTACCGGCATATGGAAGAAACAGCAGTAAGCACAGGGAAATATCTGCTTCTAAATCCAAAACGCAGCTATCTAACAGAACGGTTGTCAATGTGTGCACTCAACTTCCACAGTTAAACCCGTGTGTGGATTCAGCATTCTGCAAACACTTTCTCTGCAGAGTCCCAAAACAGGCGTTTTCAGCCCATTACCGGCATATGGAAGAAACAGCAGTAAGCACAGGGAAATATCTGCTTCTAAATCCAAAACGCAGCTATCTAACAGAACGGTTGTCAATGTGTCCTCTCAACTTCCAGAGTTAAACCCGTGTGTGGATTCAGCAGTCTGCAAACACTTTCTCTGCAGAGTCCCAAAACAGGCGTTTTCAGCCCATAACCGGCATATGGAAGAAACAGCAGTAAGCACAGGGAAGTATCTGCTTCTAAATCCAAAACGCAGCTATCTAACAGAACGGTTGTCAATGTGTGCACTCAACTTCCAGAGTTAAACCCGTGTGTGGATTCAGCAGTCTGCAAACACTTTCTCTGCAGAGTCCCAAAACAGGCGTTTTCAGCCCATAACCGGCATATGGAAGAAACAGCAGTAAGCACAGGGAAGTATCTGCTTCTAAATCCAAAACGCAGCTATCTAACAGAACGGTTGTCAATGTGTGCACTCAACTTCCAGAGTTAAACCCGTGTGTGGATTCAGCAGTCTGCAAACACTTTCTGTGCAGAGTCCCAAAACAGGCGTTTTCAGCCCATAACCGGCATATTGAAGAAACAGCAGTAAGCACAGGGAAATATCTGCTTCTAAATCCAAAACGCAGCTGTCTAACAGAACGGTTGTCAATGTGTGCACTCAACTTCCAGAGTTAAACCCGTGTGTGGATTCAGCAGTCTGCAAACACTTTCTGTGCAGAGTCCCAAAACAGGCGTTTTCAGCCCATTACCGGCATATGGAAGAAACAGCAGTAAGCACAGGGAAATATCTGCTTCTAAATCCAAAACGCAGCTATCTAACAGAACGGTTGTCAATGTGTGCACTCAATTTCCAGAGGTAAACCCGTGTGTGGAGTCAGCAGTCTGCAAACACTTTCTCTGCAGAGTCCCAAAACAGGCGTTTTCAGCCCATTACCGGCATATGGAAGAAACAGCAGTAAGCACAGGGAAATATCTGCTTCTAAATCCAAAACGCAGCTATCTAACAGAACGGTTGTCAATGTGTGCACTCAACTTCCAGAGTTAAACCCGTGTGTGGATTCAGCAGTCTGCAAACACTTTCTCTGCAGAGTCCCAAAACTGGCGTTTTCAGCCCATTACCGGCATATGGAAGAAACAGCAGTAAGCACAGGGAAATATCTGCTTCTAAATCCAAAACGCAGCTATCTAAAAGAACGGTTGTTAATGTGTGCACTCAACTTCCAGAGGTAAACCCGTGTGTGGATTCAGCAGTCTGCGAACACTTTCTTTGCAGAGTCCCAAAACAGGCGTTTTCAGCCCATTACCGGCATATGGAAGAAACAGCAGTAAGCACAGGGAAATATCTGCTTCTAAATCCAAAACGCAGCTATCTAACAGAACTGTTGTCAATGTGTGCACTCAACTTCCAGAGTTAAACCCGTGTGTGGATTCAGCAGTCTGCAAACACTTTCTCTGCAGAGTCCCAAAACAGGCGTTTTCAGCCCATTACCGGCATATGGAAGAAACAGCAGTAAGCACAGGGAAATATCTGCTTCTAAATCCAAAACGCAGCTATCTAACAGAACGGTTGTCAATGTGTGCACTCAACTTACAGAGTTAAACCCGTGTGTGGATTCAGCAGTCTGCAAACACTTTCTGTGCAGAGTCCCAAAACTGGCGTTTTCAGCCCATTACTGGCATATGGAAGAAACAGCAGTAAGCACAGGGAAATATCTGCTTCTAAATCCAAAACTCAGCTATCTAACAGAACGCTTGTTAATGTGTGCACTCAACTTCCAGAGTTAAACCCGTGTGTGGATTCAGCAGTCTGCAAACACTTTCTGTGCAGAGTCCCAAAACAGGCGTTTTCAGCCCATTACCGGCATATGGAAGAAACAGCAGTAAGCACAGGGAAGTATCTGCTTCTAAATCCAAAACGCAGCTATCTAACAGAACGGTTGTCAATGTGTGCACTCAACTTCCAGAGTTAAACCCGTGTGTGGATTCAGCAGTCTGCAAACACTTTCTGTGCAGAGTCCCAAAACTGGCGTTTTCAGCCCATTACCGGCATATGGAAGAAAGAGCAGTAAGCACAGGGAAATATCTGCTTCTAAATCCAAAACGCAGCTATCTAACAGAACGGTTGTCAATGTGTGCAATCAACTTCCAGAGTTAAACCCGTGTGTGGATTCAGCAGTCTGCAAACACTTTCTGTTCAGAGTCCCAAAACTGGCGTTTTCAGCCCATTACCGGCATATGGAAGAAACAGCAGTAAGCACAGGGAAATATCTGCTTCTAAATCCAAAACGCAGCTATCTAACAGAACGGTTGTCAATGTGTGCACTCAACTTCCAGAGTTAAACCCGTGTGTGGATTCAGCAGTCTGCAGACACTTTCTGTGCAGAGTCCCAAAACTGGCGTTTTCAGCCCATTACCGGCATATGGAAGAAACAGCAGTAAGCACAGGGAAATATCTGCTTCTAAATCCAAAACGCAGCTATCTAACAGAACGCTTGTTAATGTGTGCACTCAACTTCCAGAGTTAAACCCGTGTGTGGATTCAGCAGTCTGCAAACACTTTCTGTGCAGACTCCCAAAACAGGCGTTTTCAGCCCATTACCGGCATATGGAAGAAACAGCAGTAAGCACAGGGAAGTATCTGCTTCTAAATCCAAAACGCAGCTATCTAACAGAACGGTTGTCAATGTGTGCACTCAACTTCCAGAGTTAAACCCGTGTGTGGATTCAGCAGTCTGCAAACACTTTCCGTGCAGAGTCCCAAAACAGGCGTTTTCAGCCCATAACCGGCATATGGAAGAAACAGCAGTAAGCACAGGGAAATATCTGCTTCTAAATCCAAAACGCAGCTGTCTAACAGAACGGTTGTCAATGTGTGCACTCAACTTCCAGAGTTAAACCCGTGTGTGGATTCAGCAGTCTGCAAACACTTTCTGTGCAGAGTCCCAAAACAGGCGTTTTCAGCCCATTACCGGCATATGGAAGAAACAGCAGTAAGCACAGGGAAATATCTGCTTCTAAATCCAAAACGCAGCTATCTAACAGAACGGTTGTCAATGTGTGCACTCAATTTCCAGAGGTAAACCCGTGTGTGGAGTCAGCAGTCTGCAAACACTTTCTCTGCAGAGTCCCAAAACAGGCGTTTTCAGCCCATTACCGGCATATGGAAGAAACAGCAGTAAGCACAGGGAAATATCTGCTTCTAAATCCAAAACGCAGCTATCTAACAGAACGGTTGTCAATGTGTGCACTCAACTTCCAGAGTTAAACCCGTGTGTGGATTCAGCAGTCTGCAAACACTTTCTCTGCAGAGTCCCAAAACTGGCGTTTTCAGCCCATTACCGGCATATGGAAGAAACAGCAGTAAGCACAGGGAAATATCTGCTTCTAAATCCAAAACGCAGCTATCTAAAAGAACGGTTGTTAATGTGTGCACTCAACTTCCAGAGGTAAACCCGTGTGTGGATTCAGCAGTCTGCAAACACTTTCTTTGCAGAGTCCCAAAACAGGCGTTTTCAGCCCATTACCGGCATATGGAAGAAACAGCAGTAAGCACAGGGAAATATCTGCTTCTAAATCCAAAACGCAGCTATCTAACAGAACTGTTGTCAATGTGTGCACTCAACTTCCAGAGTTAAACCCGTGTGTGGATTCAGCAGTCTGCAAACACTTTCTCTGCAGAGTCCCAAAACAGGCGTTTTCAGCCCATTACCGGCATATGGAAGAAACAGCAGTAAGCACAGGGAAATATCTGCTTCTAAATCCAAAACGAAGCTATCTAACAGAACGGTTGTCAATGTGTGCACTCAACTTACAGAGTTAAACCCGTGTGTGGATTCAGCAGTCTGCAAACACTTTCTGTGCAGAGTCCCAAAACTGGCGTTTTCAGCCCATTACTGGCATATGGAAGAAACAGCAGTAAGCACAGGGAAATATCTGCTTCTAAATCCAAAACGCAGCTATCTAACAGAACGCTTGTTAATGTGTGCACTCAACTTCCAGAGTTAAACCCGTGTGTGGATTCAGCAGTCTGCAAACACTTTCTGTGCAGAGTCCCAAAACAGGCGTTTTCAGCCCATTACCGGCATATGGAAGAAACAGCAGTAAGCACAGGGAAGTATCTGCTTCTAAATCCAAAACGCAGCTATCTAACAGAACGGTTGTCAATGTGTACACTCAACTTCCAGAGTTAAACCCGTGTGTGGATTCAGCAGTCTGCAAACACTTTCTGTGCAGAGTCCCAAAACTGGCGTTTTCAGCCCATTACCGGCATATGGAAGAAAGAGCAGTAAGCACAGGGAAATATCTGCTTCTAAATCCAAAACGCAGCTATCTAACAGAACGGTTGTCAATGTGTGCACTCAACTTCCAGAGTTAAACCCGTGTGTGGATTCAGCAGTCTGCAAACACTTTCTGTGCAGAGTCCCAAAACAGGCGTTTTCAGCCCATTACCGGCATATGGAAGAAACAGCAGTAAGCACAGGGAAATATCTGCTTCTAAATCCAAAACGCAGCTATCTAACAGAAAGGTTGTCAATGTGTGCACTCAACTTCCAGAGTTAAACCGGTGTGTGGATTCAGCAGTCTGCAAACACTTTCTCTGCAGAGTCCCAAAACAGGCGTTTTCAGCGCTTTACCGGCATATGGAAGAAACAGCAGTAAGCACAGGGAAATATCTGCTTCTAAATCCAAAACGCAGCTATCTAACAGAACGGTTGTCAATGTGTGCACTCAACTTCCAGAGTTAAACCCGTGTGTGGATTCAGCAGTCTGCAAACACTTTCTCTGCAGAGTCCCAAAACAGGCGTTTTCAGCCCATTACCGGCATATGGAAGAAACAGCAGTAAGCACAGGGAAATATCTGCTTCTAAATCCAAAACGCAGCTATCTAACAGAACGGTTGTCAATGTGTGCACTCAACTTCCAGAGTTAAACCCGTGTGTGGATTCAGCAGTCTGCAAACACTTTCTCTGCAGAGTCCCAAAACAGGCGTTTTCAGCCCATTACCGGCATATGGAAGAAACAGCAGTAAGCACAGGGAAATATCTGCTTCTAAATCCAAAACGCAGCTATCTAACAGAACGGTTGTCAATGTGTGCACTCAATTTCCAGAGGTAAACCCGTGTGTGGAGTCAGCAGTCTGCAAACACTTTCTCTGCAGAGTCCCAAAACAGGCGTTTTCAGCCCATTACCGGCATATGGAAGAAACAGCAGTAAGCACAGGGAAATATCTGCTTCTAAATCCAAAACGCAGCTATCTAACAGAACGGTTGTCAATGTGTGCACTCAACTTACAGAGTTAAACCCGTGTGTGGATTCATCAGTCTGCAAACACTTTCTGTGCAGAATCCCAAAACTGGCGTTTTCAGCCCATTACCGGCATATGGAAGAAACAGCAGTAAGCACAGGGAAATATCTGCTTCTAAATCCAAAACGCAGCTATCTAACAGAACGCTTGTTAATGTGTGCACTCAACTTCCAGAATTAAACCCGTGTGTGGATTCAGCAGTCTGCAAACACTTTCTGTGCAGAGTCCCAAAACAGGCGTTTTCAGCCCATTACCGGCATATGGAAGAAACAGCAGTAAGCACAGGGAAATATCTGCTTCTAAATCCAAAACGCAGCTATCTAACAGAACGGTTGTCAATGTGTGCACTCAACTTCCAGAGTTAAACCCGTGTGTGGATTCAGCAGTCTGCAAACACTTTCTGTGCAGAGTCCCAAAACTGGCGTTTTCAGCCCATTACCGGCATATGGAAGAAAGAGCAGTAAGCACAGGGAAATATCTGCTTCTAAATCCAAAACGCAGCTATCTAACAGAACGGTTGTCAATGTGTGCAATCAACTTCCAGAGTTAAACCCGTGTGTGGATTCAGCAGTCTGCAAACACTTTCTGTTCAGAGTCCCAAAACTGGCGTTTTCAGCCCATTACCGGCATATGGAAGAAACAGCAGTAAGCACAGGGAAATATCTGCTTCTAAATCCAAAACGCAGCTATCTAACAGAACGGTTGTCAATGTGTGCACTCAACTTCCAGAGTTAAACCCGTGTGTGGATTCAGCAGTCTGCAGACACTTTCTGTGCAGAGTCCCAAAACTGGCGTTTTCAGCCCATTACTGACATATGGAAGAAACAGCAGTAAGCACAGGGAAATATCTGCTTCTAAATCCAAAACGCAGCTATCTAACAGAACGGTTGTCAATGTGTGCACTCAACTTCCAGAGTTAAACCCGTGTGTGGATTCAGCAGTCTGCAAACACTTTCTCTGCAGAGTCCCAAAACAGGCGTTTTCAGCCCATAACCGGCATAAGGAAGAAACAGCAGTAAGCACAGGGAAGTATCTGCTTCTAAATCCAAAACGCAGCTATCTAACAGAACGGTTGTCAATGTGTGCACTCAACTTCCAGAGTTAAACCCGTGTGTGGATTCAGCCGTCTGGAAACACTTTCTCTGCAGAGTCCCAAAACAGGCGTTTTCAGCCCATTACCGGCATATGGAAGAAACAGCAGTAAGCACAGGGAAATATCTGCTTCTAAATCCAAAACGCAGCTATCTAACAGAATGGTTGTCAATGTGTGCACTCAACTTCCACAGTTAAACCCGTGTGTGGATTCAGCAGTCTGCAAACACTTTCTCTGCAGAGTCCCAAAACAGGCGTTTTCAGCCCATTACCGGCATATGGAAGAAACAGCAGTAAGCACAGGGAAATATCTGCTTCTAAATCCAAAACGCAGCTATCTAACAGAACGGTTGTCAATGTGTGCACTCAACTTCCAGAGTTAAACCCGTGTGTGGATTCAGCAGTCTGCAAACACTTTCTGTGCAGAGTCCCAAAAATGGCGTTTTCAGCCCATTACCGACATATGGAAGAAACAGCAGTAAGCACAGGGAAATATCTGCTTCTAAATCCAAAACGCAGCTATCTAACAGAACGGTTGTCAATGTGTGCACTCAACTTCCAGAGTTAAACCCGTGTGTGGATTCAGCAGTCTGCAAACACTTTCTGTGCAGAGTCACAAAACAGGCGTTTTCAGCCCATAACCGGCATATGGAAGAAACAGCAGTAAGCACAGGGAAATATCTGCTTCTAAATCCAAAACGCAGCTATCTAACAGAACGGTTGTCAATGTGTGCACTCAACTTCCAGAGTTCAACCCGTGTGTGGATTCAGCAGTCTGCAAACACTTTCTGTGCAGAGTCCCAAAACAGGCGTTTTCAGCCCATTACCGGCATATGGAAGAAACAGCAGTAAGCACAGGGAAATATCTGTTTCTAAATCCAAAACGCAGCTATCTAACAGAACGGTTGTCAATGTGTGCACTCAATTTCCAGAGGTAAACCCGTGTGTGGAATCAGCAGTCTGCAAACACTTTCTCTGCAGAGTCCCAAAACAGGCGTTTTCAGCCCATTACCGGCATATGGAAGAAACAGCAGTAAGCACAGGGAAATATCTGCTTCTAAATCCAAAACGCAGCTATCTAACAGAACGGTTGTCAATGTGTGCACTCAACTTCCAGAGTTAAACCCGTGTGTGGATTCAGCAGTCTGCAAACACTTTCTCTGCAGTGTCCCAAAACTGGCGTTTTCAGCCCTTTACCGGCATATGGAAGAAACAGCAGTAAGCACAGGGAAATATCTGCTTCTAAATCCAAAACGCAGCTATCTAACAGAACGGTTGTCAATGTGTGCACTCAACTTCCAGAGTTAAACCCGTGTGTGGATTCAGCAGTCTGCAAACACTTTCTGTGCAGAGTCCCAAAACAGGCGTTTTCAGCCCATTACCGGCATATGGAAGAAACAGCAGTAAGCACAGGGAAATATCTGCTTCTAAATCCAAAACGCAGCTATCTAACAGAACGGTTGTCAATGTGTGCACTCAACTTCCAGAGTTAAACCCGTGTGTGGATTCAGCAGTCTGCAAACACTTTCTCTGCAGAGTCCCAAAACAGGCGTTTTCAGCCCATTACCGGCATATGGAAGAAACAGCAGTAAGCACAGGGAAATATCTGCTTCTAAATCCAAAACGCAGCTATCTAACAGAACGGTTGTCAATGTGTGCACTCAACTTCCAGAGTTAAACCCGTGTGTGGATTCAGCAGTCTGCAAACACTTTCTGTGCAGAGTCCCAAAACTGGCGTTTTCAGCCCATTACCGGCATATGGAAGAAAGAGCAGTAAGCACAGGGAAATATCTGCTTCTAAATCCAAAACGCAGCTATCTAACAGAACGGTTGTCAATGTGTGCAATCAACTTCCAGAGTTAAACCCGTGTGTGGATTCAGCAGTCTGCAAACACTTTCTCTGCAGAGTCCCAAAACAGGCGTTTTCAGCCCATTACCGGCATATAGAAGAAACAGCAGTAAGCACAGGGAAATATCTGCTTCTAAATCCAAAACGCAGCTATCTAACAGAACGGTTGTCAATGTGTGCACTCAACTTCCAGAGTTAAACCAGTGTGTGGATTCAGCAGTCTGCAGACACTTTCTGTGCAGAGTCCCAAAACTGGCGTTTTCAGCCCATTACTGACATATGGAAGAAACAGCAGTAAGCACAGGGAAATATCTGCTTCTAAATCCAAAACGCAGCTATCTAACAGAACGGTTGTCAATGTGTGCACTCAACTTCCAGAGTTAAACCCGTGTGTGGATTCAGCAGTCTGCAAACACTTTCTCTGCAGAGTCCCAAAACAGGCGTTTTCAGCCAATTACCGGCATATGGAAGAAACAGCAGTAAGCACAGGGAAATATCTGCTTCTAAATCCAAAACGCAGCTATCTAACAGAACGGTTGTCAATGTGTGCACTCAACTTCCAGAGTTAAACCCGTGTGTGGATTCAGCAGTCTGCAAACACTTTCTGTGCAGAGTCCCAAAACAGGCGTTTTCAGCCCATTACCGGCATATGGAAGAAACAGCAGTAAGCACAGGGAAATATCTGCTTCTAAATCCAAAACGCAGCTATCTAACAGAAAGGTTGTCAATGTGTGCACTCAACTTCCAGAGTTAAACCGGTGTGTGGATTCAGCAGTCTGCAAACACTTTCTCTGCAGAGTCCCAAAACAGGAGTTTTCAGCGCTTTACCGGCATATGGAAGAAACAGCAGTAAGCACAGGGAAATATCTGCTTCTAAACCCAAAACGCAGCTATCTAACAGAACGGTTGTCAATGTGTGCACTCAACTTCCAGAGTTAAACCCGTGTGTGGATTCAGCAGTCTGCAAACACTTTCTCTGCAGAGTCCCAAAACAGGCGTTTTCAGCCCATTACCGGCATATGGAAGAAACAGCAGTAAGCACATTGAAATATCTGCTTCTAAATCCAAAACGCAGCTATCTAACAGAACGGTTGTCAATGTGTGCACTCAACTTCCAGAGTTAAACCCGTGTGTGGATTCAGCAGTCTGCAAACACTTTCTCTGCAGAGTCCCAAAACAGGCGTTTTCAGCCCATTACCGGCATATGGAAGAAACAGCAGTAAGCACAGGGAAATATCTGCTTCTAAATCCAAAACGCAGCTATCTAACAGAACGGTTGTCAATGTGTGCACTCAATTTCCAGAGGTAAACCCGTGTGTGGAGTCAGCAGTCTGCAAACACTTTCTCTGCAGAGTCCCAAAACAGGCGTTTTCAGCCCATTACCGGCATATGGAAGAAACAGCAGTAAGCACAGGGAAATATCTGCTTCTAAATCCAAAACGCAGCTATCTAACAGAACGGTTGTCAATGTGTGCACTCAACTTACAGAGTTAAACCCGTGTGTGGATTCAGCAGTCTGCAAACACTTTCTGTGCAGAGTCCCAAAACTGGCGTTTTCAGCCCATTACCGGCATATGGAAGAAACAGCAGTAAGCACAGGGAAATATCTGCTTCTAAATCCAAAACGCAGCTATCTAACAGAACGCTTGTTAATGTGTGCACTCAACTTCCAGAATTAAACCCGTGTGTGGATTCAGCAGTCTGCAAACACTTTCTGCGCAGAGTCCCAAAACAGGCGTTTTCAGCCCATTACCGGCATATGGAAGAAACAGCAGTAAGCACAGGGAAATATCTGCTTCTAAATCCAAAACGCAGCTATCTAACAGAACGGTTGTCAATGTGTGCACTCAACTTCCAGAGTTAAACCCGTGTGTGGATTCAGCAGTCTGCAAACACTTTCTGTGCAGAGTCCCAAAACTGGCGTTTTCAGCCCATTACCGGCATATGGAAGAAAGAGCAGTAAGCACAGGGAAATATCTGCTTCTAAATCCAAAACGCAGCTATCTAACAGAACGGTTGTCAATGTGTGCACTCAACTTCCAGAGTTAAACCCGTGTGTGGATTCAGCAGTCTGCAGACACTTTCTGTGCAGAGTCCCAAAACTGGCGTTTTCAGCCCATTACCGGCATATGGAAGAAACAGCAGTAAGCACAGGGAAATATCTGCTTCTAAATCCAAAACGCAGCTATCTAACAGAACGGTTGTCAATGTGTGCACTCAACTTCCAGAGTTAAACCCGTGTGTGGATTCAGCAGTCTGCAAACACTTTCTCTGCAGAGTCCCAAAACAGGCGTTTTCAGCCCATAACCGGCATAAGGAAGAAACAGCAGTAAGCACAGGGAAGTATCTGCTTCTAAATCCAAAACGCAGCTATCTAACAGAACGGTTGTCAATGTGTGCACTCAACTTCCAGAGTTAAACCCGTGTGTGGATTCAGCCGTCTGGAAACACTTTCTCTGCAGAGTCCCAAAACAGGCGTTTTCAGCCCATTACCGGCATATGGAAGAAACAGCAGTAAGCACAGGGAAATATCTGCTTCTAAATCCAAAACGCAGCTATCTAACAGAATGGTTGTCAATGTGTGCACTCAACTTCCACAGTTAAACCCGTGTGTGGATTCAGCAGTCTGCAAACACTTTCTCTGCAGAGTCCCAAAACAGGCGTTTTCAGCCCATTACCGGCATATGGAAGAAACAGCAGTAAGCACAGGGAAATATCTGCCTCTAAATCCAAAACGCAGCTATCTAACAGAACGGTTGTCAATGTGTGCACTCAACTTCCAGAGTTAAACCCGTGTGTGGATTCAGCAGTCTGCAAACACTTTCTGTGCAGAGTCCCAAAAATGGCGTTTTCAGCCCATTACCGACATATGGAAGAAACAGCAGTAAGCACAGGGAAATATCTGCTTCTAAATCCAAAACGCAGCTATCTAACAGAACGGTTGTCAATGTGTGCACTCAACTTCCAGAGTTAAACCCGTGTGTGGATTCAGCAGTCTGCAAACACTTTCTGTGCAGAGTCACAAAACAGGCGTTTTCAGCCCATAACCGGCATATGGAAGAAACAGCAGTAAGCACAGGGAAATATCTGCTTCTAAATCCAAAACGCAGCTATCTAACAGAACGGTTGTCAATGTGTGCACTCAACTTCCAGAGTTCAACCCGTGTGTGGATTCAGCAGTCTGCAAACACTTTCTGTGCAGAGTCCCAAAACAGGCGTTTTCAGCCCATTACCGGCATATGGAAGAAACAGCAGTAAGCACAGGGAAATATCTGCTTCTAAATCCAAAACGCAGCTATCTAACAGAACGGTTGTCAATGTGTGCACTCAATTTCCAGAGGTAAACCCGTGTGTGGAATCAGCAGTCTGCAAACACTTTCTCTGCAGAGTCCCAAAACAGGCGTTTTCAGCCCATTACCGGCATATGGAAGAAACAGCAGTAAGCACAGGGAAATATCTGCTTCTAAATCCAAAACGCAGCTATCTAACAGAACGGTTGTCAATGTGTGCACTCAACTTCCAGAGTTAAACCCGTGTGTGGATTCAGCAGTCTGCAAACACTTTCTGTGCAGAGTCCCAAAACAGGCGTTTTCAGCCCATTACCGGCATATGGAAGAAACAGCAGTAAGCACAGGGAAATATCTGCTTCTAAATCCAAAACGCAGCTATCTAACAGAACGGTTGTCAATGTGTGCACTCAACTTCCAGAGTTAAACCCGTGTGTGGATTCAGCAGTCTGCAAACACTTTCTCTGCAGAGTCCCAAAACAGGCGTTTTCAGCCCATTACCGGCATATGGAAGAAACAGCAGTAAGCACAGGGAAATATCTGCTTCTAAATCCAAAACGCAGCTATCTAACAGAACGGTTGTCAATGTGTGCACTCAACTTACAGAGTTAAACCCGTGTGTGGATTCAGCAGTCTGCAAACACTTTCTGTGCAGAGTCCCAAAACTGGCGTTTTCAGCCCATTACCGGCATATGGAAGAAACAGCAGTAAGCACAGGGAAATATCTGCTTCTAAATCCAAAACGCAGCTATCTAACAGAACGCTTGTTAATGTGTGCACTCAACTTCCAGAGTTAAACCCGTGTGTGGATTCAGCAGTCTGCAAACACTTTCTGTGCAGAGTCCCAAAACAGGCGTTTTCAGCCCATTACCGGCATATGGAAGAAACAGCAGTAAGCACAGGGAAATATCTGCTTCTAAATCCAAAACGCAGCTATCTAACAGAAAGGTTGTCAATGTGTGCACTCAACTTCCAGAGTTAAACCGGTGTGTGGATTCAGCAGTCTGCAAACACTTTCTCTGCAGAGTCCCAAAACAGGCGTTTTCAGCGCTTTACCGGCATATGGAAGAAACAGCAGTAAGCACAGGGAAATATCTGCTTCTAAACCCAAAACGCAGCTATCTAACAGAACGGTTGTCAATGTGTGCACTCAACTTCCAGAGTTAAACCCGTGTGTGGATTCAGCAGTCTGCAAACACTTTCTGTGCAGAGTCCCAAAACAGGCGTTTTCAGCCCATTACCGGCATATGGAAGAAACAGCAGTAAGCACAGGGAAATATCTGCTTCTAAATCCAAAACGCAGCTATCTAACAGAACGGTTGTCAATGTGTGCACTCAACTTCCAGAGTTAAACCCGTGTGTGGATTCAGCAGTCTGCAAACACTTTCTCTGCAGAGTCCCAAAACAGGCGTTTTCAGCCCATTACCGGCATATGGAAGAAACAGCAGTAAGCACAGGGAAATATCTGCTTCTAAATCCAAAACGCAGCTATCTAACAGAACGGTTGTCAATGTGTGCACTCAATTTCCAGAGGTAAACCCGTGTGTGGAGTCAGCAGTCTGCAAACACTTTCTCTGCAGAGTCCCAAAACAGGCATTTTCAGCCCATTACCGGCATATGGAAGAAACAGCAGTAAGCACAGGGAAATATCTGCTTCTAAATCCAAAACGCAGCTATCTAACAGAACGGTTGTCAATGTGTGCACTCAACTTACAGAGTTAAACCCGTGTGTGGATTCAGCAGTCTGCAAACACTTTCTGTGCAGAGTCCCAAAACTGGCGTTTTCAGCCCATTACCGGCATATGGAAGAAACAGCAGTAAGCACAGGGAAATATCTGCTTCTAAATCCAAAACGCAGCTATCTAACAGAACGCTTGTTAATGTGTGCACTCAACTTCCAGAGTTAAACCCGTGTGTGTATTCAGCAGTCTGCAAACACTTTCTGTGCAGAGTCCCAAAACAGGCGTTTTCAGCCCATTACCGGCATATGGAAGAAACAGCAGTAAGCACAGGGAAATATCTGCTTCTAAATCCAAAACGCAGCTATCTAACAGAAAGGTTGTCAATGTGTGCACTCAACTTCCAGAGTTAAACCGGTGTGTGGATTCAGCAGTCTGCAAACACTTTCTCTGCAGAGTCCCAAAACAGGCGTTTTCAGCGCTTTACCGGCATATGGAAGAAACAGCAGTAAGCACAGGGAAATATCTGCTTCTAAACCCAAAACGCAGCTATCTAACAGAACGGTTGTCAATGTGTGCACTCAACTTCCAGAGTTAAACCCGTGTGTGGATTCAGCAGTCTGCAAACACTTTCTCTGCAGAGTCCCAAAACAGGCGTTTTCAGCCCATTACCGGCATATGGAAGAAACAGCAGTAAGCACATTGAAATATCTGCTTCTAAATCCAAAACGCAGCTAACTAACAGAACGGTTGTCAATGTGTGCACTCAACTTCCAGAGTTAAACCCGTGTGTGGATTCAGCAGTCTGCAAACACTTTCTCTGCAGAGTCCCAAAACAGGCGTTTTCAGCCCATTACCGGCATATGGAAGAAACAGCAGTAAGCACAGGGAAATATCTGCTTCTAAATCCAAAACGCAGCTATCTAACAGAACGGTTGTCAATGTGTGCACTCAATTTCCAGAGGTAAACCCGTGTGTGGAGTCAGCAGTCTGCAAACACTTTCTCTGCAGAGTCCCAAAACAGGCGTTTTCAGCCCATTACCGGCATATGGAAGAAACAGCAGTAAGCACAGGGAAATATCTGCTTCTAAATCCAAAACGCAGCTATCTAACAGAACGGTTGTCAATGTGTGCACTCAACTTACAGAGTTAAACCCGTGTGTGGATTCAGCAGTCTGCAAACACTTTCTGTGCAGAGTCCCAAAACTGGCGTTTTCAGCCCATTACCGGCATATGGAAGAAACAGCAGTAAGCACAGGGAAATATCTGCTTCTAAATCCAAAACGCAGCTATCTAACAGAACGCTTGTTAATGTGTGCACTCAACTTCCAGAGTTAAACCCGTGTGTGGATTCAGCAGTCTGCAAACACTTTCTGTGCAGAGTCCCAAAACAGGCGTTTTCAGCCCATTACCGGCATATGGAAGAAACAGCAGTAAGCACAGGGAAATATCTGCTTCTAAATCCAAAACGCAGCTATCTAACAGAACGGTTGTCAATGTGTGCACTCAACTTCCAGAGTTAAACCCGTGTGTGGATTCAGCAGTCTGCATACACTTTCTGTGCAGAGTCCCAAAACTGGCGTTTTCAGCCCATTACCGGCATATGGAAGAAAGAGCAGTAAGCACAGGGAAATATCTGCTTCTAAATCCAAAACGCAGCTATCTAACAGAACGGTTGTCAATGTGTGCAATCAACTTCCAGAGTTAAACCCGTGTGTGGATTCAGCAGTCTGCAAACACTTTCTGTTCAGAGTCCCAAAACTGGCGTTTTCAGCCCATTACCGGCATATGGAAGAAACAGCAGTAAGCACAGGGAAATATCTGCTTCTAAATCCAAAACGCAGCTATCTAACAGAACGGTTGTCAATGTGTGCACTCAACTTCCAGAGTTAAACCCGTGTGTGGATTCAGCAGTCTGCAGACACTTTCTCTGCAGAGTCCCAAAACTGGCGTTTTCAGCCCATTACTGACATATGGAAGAAACAGCAGTAAGCACAGGGAAATATCTGCTTCTAAATCCAAAACGCAGCTATCTAACAGAACGGTTGTCAATGTGTGCACTCAACTTCCAGAGTTAAACCCGTGTGTGGATTCAGCAGTCTGCAAACACTTTCTCTGCAGAGTCCCAAAACAGGCGTTTTCAGCCCATAACCGGCATAAGGAAGAAACAGCAGTAAGCACAGGGAAGTATCTGCTTCTAAATCCAAAACGCAGCTATCTAACAGAACGGTTGTCAATGTGTGCACTCAACTTCCAGAGTTAAACCCGTGTGTGGATTCAGCCGTCTGGAAACACTTTCTCTGCAGAGTCCCAAAACAGGCGTTTTCAGCCCATTACCGGCATATGGAAGAAACAGCAGTAAGCACAGGGAAATATCTGCTTCTAAATCCAAAACGCAGCTATCTAACAGAACGGTTGTCAATGTGTGCACTCAACTTCCACAGTTAAACCCGTGTGTGGATTCAGCAATCTGCAAACACTTTCTCTGCAGAGTCCCAAAACAGGCGTTTTCAGCCCATTACCGGAATATGGAAGAAACAGCAGTAAGCACAGGGAAATATCTGCTTCTAAATCCAAAACGCAGCTATCTAACAGAACGGTTGTCAATGTGTGCACTCAACTTCCAGAGTTAAACCCGTGTGTGGATTCAGCAGTCTGCAAACACTTTCTGTGCAGAGTCCCAAAACTGGCGTTTTCAGCCCATTACCGGCATATGGAAGAAAGAGCAGTAAGCACAGGGAAATATCTGCTTCTAAATCCAAAACGCAGCTATCTAACAGAACGGTTGTCAATGTGAGCAATCAACTTCCAGAGTTAAACCCATGTGTGGATTCAGCAGTCTGCAAACACTTTCTGTTCAGGGTCCCAAAACTGGAGTTTTCAGCCCATTACCGGCATATGGAAGAAACAGCAGTAAGCACAGGGAAATATCTGCTTCTAAATCCAAAACGCAGCTATCTAACAGAACGGTTGTCAATGTGTTCACTCAAATTCCAGAGTTAAACCCGTGTGTGGATTCAGCAGTCTGCAAACACTTTCTGTGCAGAGTCCCAAAACAGGCGTTTTCAGCCCATTACCGGCATATGGAAGAAACAGCAGTAAGCACAGGGAAATATCTGCTTCTAAATCCAAAACGCAGCTATCTAACAGAACGGTTGTCAATGTGTGCACTCAACTTCCAGAGTTAAACCCGTGTGTGGATTCAGCAGTCCGCAAACACTTTCTGTGCAGAGTCCCAAAAATGGCGTTTTCAGCCCATTACCGACATATGGAAGAAACAGCAGTAAGCACAGGGAAATATCTGCTTCTAAATCCAAAACGCAGCTATCTAACAGAACGGTTGTCAATGTGTGCACTCAACTTCCAGAGTTAAACCCGTGTGTGGATTCAGCAGTCTGCAAACACTTTCTGTGCAGAGTCACAAAACAGGCGTTTTCAGCCCATAACCGGCATATGGAAGAAACAGCAGTAAGCACAGGGAAATATCTGCTTCTAAATCCAAAACGCAGCTATCTAACAGAACGGTTGTCAATGTGTGCACTCAACTTCCAGAGTTAAACCCGTGTGTGGATTCAGCAGTCTGCAAACACTTTCTGTGCAGAGTCCCAAAACAGGCGTTTTCAGCCCCTTACCGGCATATGGAAGAAACAGCAGTAAGCACAGGGAAATATCTGCTTCTAAATCCAAAACGCAGCTATCTAACAGAACGGTTGTCAATGTGTGCACTCAATTTCCAGAGGTAAACCCGTGTGTGGAATCAGCAGTCTGCAAACACTTTCTCTGCAGAGTCCCAAAACAGGCGTTTTCAGCCCATTACCGGCATATGGAAGAAACAGCAGTAAGCACAGGGAAATATCTGCTTCTAAATCCAAAACGCAGCTATCTAACAGAACGGTTGTCAATGTGTGCACTCAACTTCCAGAGTTAAACCCGTGTGTGGATTCAGCAGTCTGCAAACACTTTCTTTGCAGTGTCCCAAAACTGGCGTTTTCAGCCCTTTACCGGCATATGGAAGAAACAGCAGTAAGCACAGGGAAATATCTGCTTCTAAATCCAAAACGCAGCTATCTAACAGAACGGTTGTCAATGTGTGCACTCAACTTCCAGAGTTAAACCCGTGTGTGGATTCAGCAGTCTGCAAACACTTTCTCTGCAGAGTCCCAAAACAGGCGTTTTCAGCCCATTACCGGCATATGGAAGAAACAGCAGTAAGCACAGGGAAATATCTGCTTCTAAATCCAAAACGCAGCTATCTAACAGAACGGTTGTCAATGTGTGCACTCAACTTCCAGAGTTAAACCCGTGTGTGGATTCAGCAGTCTGCAAACACTTTCTGTGCAGAGTCCCAAAACTGGCGTTTTCAGCCCATTACCGGCATATGGAAGAAACAGCAGTAAGCACAGGGAAATATCTGCTTCTAAATCCAAAACGCAGCTATCTAACAGAACGCTTGTTAATGTGTGCACTCAACTTCCAGAGTTAAACCCGTGTGTGGATTCAGCAGTCTGCAAACACTTTCTGTGCAGAGTCCCAAAACAGGCGTTTTCAGCCCATTACCGGCATATGGAAGAAACAGCAGTAAGCACAGGGAAATATCTGCTTCTAAATCCAAAACGCAGCTATCTAACAGAAAGGTTGTCAATGAGTGCACTCAACTTCCAGAGTTAAACCGGTGTGTGGATTCAGCAGTCTGCAAACACTTTCTCTGCAGAGTCCCAAAACAGGCGTTTTCAGTGCTTTACCGGCATATGGAAGAAACAGCAGTAAGCACAGGGAAATATCTGCTTCTAAACCCAAAACGCAGCTATTTAACAGAACGGTTGTCAATGTGTGCACTCAACTTCCACAGTTAAACCCGTGTGTGGATTCAGCAATCTGCAAACACTTTCTCTGCAGAGTCCCAAAACAGGCGTTTTCAGCCCATTACCGGAATATGGAAGAAACAGCAGTAAGCACAGGGAAATATCTGCTTCTAAATCCAAAACGCAGCTATCTAACAGAACGGTTGTCAATGTGTGCACTCAACTTCCAGAGTTAAACCCGTGTGTGGATTCAGCAGTCTGCAAACACTTTCTGTGCAGAGTCCCAAAACTGGCGTTTTCAGCCCATTACCGGCATATGGAAGAAAGAGCAGTAAGCACAGGGAAATATCTGCTTCTAAATCCAAAACGCAGCTATCTAACAGAACGGTTGTCAATGTGAGCAATCAACTTCCAGAGTTAAACCCATGTGTGGATTCAGCAGTCTGCAAACACTTTCTGTTCAGGGTCCCAAAACTGGAGTTTTCAGCCCATTACCGGCATATGGAAGAAACAGCAGTAAGCACAGGGAAATATCTGCTTCTAAATCCAAAACGCAGCTATCTAACAGAACGGTTGTCAATGTGTTCACTCAAATTCCAGAGTTAAACCCGTGTGTGGATTCAGCAGTCTGCAAACACTTTCTCTGCAGAGTCCCAAAACAGGCGTTTTCAGCCCATTACCGGCATATGGAAGAAAGAGCAGTAAGCACAGGGAAATATCTGCTTCTAAATCCAAAACGCAGCTATCTAACAGAACGGTTGTCAATGTGTGCACTCAACTTCCAGAGTTAAACCCGTGTGTGGATTCAGCAGTCCGCAAACACTTTCTGTGCAGAGTCCCAAAAATGGCGTTTTCAGCCCATTACCGACATATGGAAGAAACAGCAGTAAGCACAGGGAAATATCTGCTTCTAAATCCAAAACGCAGCTATCTAACAGAACGGTTGTCAATGTGTGCACTCAACTTCCAGAGTTAAACCCGTGTGTGGATTCAGCAGTCTGCAAACACTTTCTGTGCAGAGTCACAAAACAGGCGTTTTCAGCCCATAACCGGCATATGGAAGACACAGCAGTAAGCACAGGGAAATATCTGCTTCTAAATCCAAAACGCAGCTATCTAACAGAACGGTTGTCAATGTGTGCACTCAACTTCCAGAGTTAAACCCGTGTGTGGATTCAGCAGTCTGCAAACACTTTCTGTGCAGAGTCCCAAAACAGGCGTTTTCAGCCCATTACCGGCATATGGAAGAAACAGCAGTAAGCACAGGGAAATATCTGCTTCTAAATCCAAAACGCAGCTATCTAACAGAACGGTTGTCAATGTGTGCACTCAATTTCCAGAGGTAAACCCGTGTGTGGAATCAGCAGTCTGCAAACACTTTCTCTGCAGAGTCCCAAAACAGGCGTTTTCAGCCCATTACCGGCATATGGAAGAAACAGCAGTAAGCACAGGGAAATATCTGCTTCTAAATCCAAAACGCAGCTATCTAACAGAACGGTTGTCAATGTGTGCACTCAACTTCCAGAGTTAAACCCGTGTGTGGATTCAGCAGTCTGCAAACACTTTCTTTGCAGTGTCCCAAAACTGGCGTTTTCAGCCCTTTACCGGCATATGGAAGAAACAGCAGTAAGCACAGGGAAATATCTGCTTCTAAATCCAAAACGCAGCTATCTAACAGAACGGTTGTCAATGTGTGCACTCAACTTCCAGAGTTAAACCCGTGTGTGGATTCAGCAGTCTGCAAACACTTTCTGTGCAGAGTCCCAAAACAGGCGTTTTCAGCCCATTACCGGCATATGGAAGAAACAGCAGTAAGCACAGGGAAATATCTGCTTCTAAATCCAAAACGCAGCTATCTAACAGAACGGTTGTCAATGTGTGCACTCAACTTCCAGAGTTAAACCCGTGTGTGGATTCAGCAGTCTGCAAACACTTTCTCTGCAGAGTCCCAAAACAGGCGTTTTCAGCCCATTACCGGCATATTGAAGAAACAGCAGTAAGCACAGGGAAATATCTGCTTCTAAATCCAAAACGCAGCTATCTAACAGAACGGTTGTCAATGTGTGCACTCAACTTCCAGAGTTAAACCCGTGTGTGGATTCAGCAGTCTGCAAACACTTTCTGTGCAGAGTCCCAAAACTGGCGTTTTCAGCCCATTACCGGCATATGGAAGAAACAGCAGTAAGCACAGGGAAATATCTGCTTCTAAATCCAAAACGCAGCTATCTAACAGAACGCTTGTTAATGTGTGCACTCACCTTCCAGAGTTAAACCCGTGTGTGGATTCAGCAGTCTGCAAACACTTTCTGTGCAGAGTCCCAAAACAGGCGTTTTCAGCCCATTACCGGCATATGGAAGAAACAGCAGTAAGCACAGGGAAATATCTGCTTCTAAATCCAAAACGCAGCTATCTAACAGAAAGGTTGTCAATGTGTGCACTCAACTTCCAGAGTTAAACCGGTGTGTGGATTCAGCAGTCTGCAAACACTTTCTCTGCAGAGTCCCAAAACAGGCGTTTTCAGTGCTTTACCGGCATATGGAAGAAACAGCAGTAAGCACAGGGAAATATCTGCTTCTAAACCCAAAACGCAGCTATTTAACAGAACGGTTGTCAATGTGTGCACTCAACTTCCACAGTTAAACCCGTGTGTGGATTCAGCAATCTGCAAACACTTTCTCTGCAGAGTCCCAAAACAGGCGTTTTCAGCCCATTACCGGAATATAGAAGAAACAGCAGTAAGCACAGGGAAATATCTGCTTCTAAATCCAAAACGCAGCTATCTAACAGAACGGTTGTCAATGTGTGCACTCAACTTCCAGAGTTAAACCCGTGTGTGGATTCAGCAGTCTGCAAACACTTTCTGTGCAGAGTCCCAAAACTGGCGTTTTCAGCCCATTACCGGCATATGGAAGAAAGAGCAGTAAGCACAGGGAAATATCTGCTTCTAAATCCAAAACGCAGCTATCTAACAGAACGGTTGTCAATGTGAGCAATCAACTTCCAGAGTTAAACCCATGTGTGGATTCAGCAGTCTGCAAACACTTTCTGTTCAGGGTCCCAAAACTGGAGTTTTCAGCCCATTACCGGCATATGGAAGAAACAGCAGTAAGCACAGGGAAATATCTGCTTCTAAATCCAAAACGCAGCTATCTAACAGAACGGTTGTCAATGTGTTCACTCAAATTCCAGAGTTAAACCCGTGTGTGGATTCAGCAGTCTGCAAACATTTTCTGTGCAGAGTCCCAAAACAGGCGTTTTCAGCCCATTACCGGCATATGGAAGAAAGAGCAGTAAGCAGAGGGAAATATCTGCTTCTAAATCCAAAACGCAGCTATCTAACAGAACGGTTGTCAATGTGTGCACTCAACTTCCAGAGTTAAACCCGTGTGTGGATTCAGCAGTCTGCAAACACTTTCTGTGCAGAGTCACAAAACAGGCGTTTTCAGCCCATAACCGGCATATGGAAGAAACAGCAGTAAGCACAGGGAAATATCTGCTTCTAAATCCAAAACGCAGCTATCTAACAGAACGGTTGTCAATGTGTGCACTCAACTTCCAGAGTTAAACCCGTGTGTGGATTCAGCAGTCTGCAAACACTTTCTGTGCAGAGTCCCAAAACAGGCGTTTTCAGCCCATTACCGGCATATGGAAGAAACAGCAGTAAGCACAGGGAAATATCTGCTTCTAAATCCAAAACGCAGCTATCTAACAGAACGGTTGTCAATGTGTGCACTCAATTTCCAGAGGTAAACCCGTGTGTGGAATCAGCAGTCTGCAAACACTTTCTCTGCAGAGTCCCAAAACAGGCGTTTTCAGCCCATTACCGGCATATGGAAGAAACAGCAGTAAGCACAGGGAAATATCTGCTTCTAAATCCAAAACGCAGCTATCTAACAGAACGGTTGTCAATGTGTGCACTCAACTTCCAGAGTTAAACCCGTGTGTGGATTCAGCAGTCTGCAAACACTTTCTTTGCAGTGTCCCAAAACTGGCGTTTTCAGCCCATTACCGGCATATGGAAGAAACAGCAGTAAGCACAGGGAAATATCTGCTTCTAAATCCAAAACGCAGCTATCTAACAGAACGGTTGTCAATGTGTGCACTCAACTTCCAGAGTTAAACCCGTGTGTGGATTCAGCAGTCTGCAAACACTTTCTGTGCAGAGTCCCAAAACAGGCGTTTTCAGCCCATTACCGGCATATGGAAGAAACAGCAGTAAGCACAGGGAAATATCTGCTTCTAAATCCAAAACGCAGCTATCTAACAGAACGGTTGTCAATGTGTGCACTCAACTTCCAGAGTTAAACCCGTGTGTGGATTCAGCAGTCTGCAAACACTTTCTGTGCAGAGTCCCAAAACAGGCGTTTTCAGCCCATTACCGGCATATGGAAGAAACAGCAGTAAGCACAGGGAAATATCTGCTTCTAAATCCAAAACGCAGCTATCTAACAGAACGGTTGTCAATGTGTGCACTCAACTTCCAGAGTTAAACCCGTGTGTGGATTCAGCAGTCTGCAAACACTTTCTGTGCAGAGTCCCAAAACAGGCGTTTTCAGCCCATTACCGGCATATGGAAGAAACAGCAGTAAGCACAGGGAAATATCTGCTTCTAAATCCAAAACGCAGCTATCTAACAGAACGGTTGTCAATGTGTGCACTCAACTTCCAGAGTTAAACCCGTGTGTGGATTCAGCAGTCTGCAAACACTTTCTCTGCAGAGTCCCAAAACAGGCGTTTTCAGCCCATTACCGGCATATGGAAGAAACAGCAGTAAGCACAGGGAAATATCTGCTTCTAAATCCAAAACGCAGCTATCTAACAGAACGGTTGTCAATGTGTGCACTCAACTTCCAGAGTTAAACCCGTGTGTGGATTCAGCAGTCTGCAAACACTTTCTGTGCAGAGTCCCAAAACTGGCGTTTTCAGCCCATTACCGGCATATGGAAGAAAGAGCAGTAAGCACAGGGAAATATCTGCTTCTAAATCCAAAACGCAGCTATCTAACAGAACGGTTGTCAATGTGAGCAATCAACTTCCAGAGTTAAACCCATGTGTGGATTCAGCAGTCTGCAAACACTTTCTGTTCAGGGTCCCAAAACTGGAGTTTTCAGCCCATTACCGGCATATGGAAGAAACAGCAGTAAGCACAGGGAAATATCTGCTTCTAAATCCAAAACGCAGCTATCTAACAGAACGGTTGTCAATGTGTTCACTCAAATTCCAGAGTTAAACCCGTGTGTGGATTCAGCAGTCTGCAAACACTTTCTGTGCAGAGTCCCAAAACAGGCGTTTTCAGCCC
The DNA here is from genome assembly GCF_030222135.1 of Aotus nancymaae. Classification (NCBI taxonomy): domain Eukaryota; kingdom Metazoa; phylum Chordata; class Mammalia; order Primates; family Aotidae; genus Aotus; species Aotus nancymaae. The sequence continues at coordinate 23,148 of NW_026988817.1, read as the reverse complement.
ATTACCGGCATATGGAAGAAAGAGCAGTAAGCACAGGGAAATATCTGCTTCTAAATCCAAAACGCAGCTATCTAACAGAACGGTTGTCAATGTGTGCACTCAACTTCCAGAGTTAAACCCGTGTGTGGATTCAGCAGTCCGCAAACACTTTCTGTGCAGAGTCCCAAAAATGGCGTTTTCAGCCCATTACCGACATATGGAAGAAACAGCAGTAAGCACAGGGAAATATCTGCTTCTAAATCCAAAACGCAGCTATCTAACAGAACGGTTGTCAATGTGTGCACTCAACTTCCAGAATTAAACCCGTGTGTGGATTCAGCAGTCTGCAAACACTTTCTGTGCAGAGTCACAAAACAGGCGTTTTCAGCCCATAACCGGCATATGGAAGAAACAGCAGTAAGCACAGGGAAATATCTGCTTCTAAATCCAAAACGCAGCTATCTAACAGAACGGTTGTCAATGTGTGCACTCAACTTCCAGAGTTAAACCCGTGTGTGGATTCAGCAGTCTGCAAACACTTTCTGTGCAGAGTCCCAAAACAGGCGTTTTCAGCCCATTACCGGCATATGGAAGAAACAGCAGTAAGCACAGGGAAATATCTGCTTCTAAATCCAAAACGCAGCTATCTAACAGAACGGTTGTCAATGTGTGCACTCAATTTCCAGAGGTAAACCCGTGTGTGGAATCAGCAGTCTGCAAACACTTTCTCTGCAGAGTCCCAAAACAGGCGTTTTCAGCCCATTACCGGCATATGGAAGAAACAGCAGTAAGCACAGGGAAATATCTGCTTCTAAATCCAAAACGCAGCTATCTAACAGAACGGTTGTCAATGTGTGCACTCAACTTCCAGAGTTAAACCCGTGTGTGGATTCAGCAGTCTGCAAACACTTTCTGTGCAGAGTCCCAAAAATGGCGTTTTCAGCCCATTACCGACATATGGAAGAAACAGCAGTAAGCACAGGGAAATATCTGCTTCTAAATCCAAAACGCAGCTATCTAACAGAACGGTTGTCAATGTGTGCACTCAACTTCCAGAGTTAAACCCGTGTGTGGATTCAGCAGTCTGCAAACACTTTCTGTGCAGAGTCACAAAACAGGCGTTTTCAGCCCATAACCGGCATATGGAAGAAACAGCAGTAAGCACAGGGAAATATCTGCTTCTAAATCCAAAACGCAGCTATCTAACAGAACGGTTGTCAATGTGTGCACTCAACTTCCAGAGTTAAACCCGTGTGTGGATTCAGCAGTCTGCAAACACTTTCTGTGCAGAGTCCCAAAACAGGCGTTTTCAGCCCATTACCGGCATATGGAAGAAACAGCAGTAAGCACAGGGAAATATCTGCTTCTAAATCCAAAACGCAGCTATCTAACAGAACGGTTGTCAATGTGTGCACTCAATTTCCAGAGGTAAACCCGTGTGTGGATTCAGCAGTCTGCAAACACTTTCTCTGCAGAGTCCCAAAACAGGCGTTTTCAGCCCATTACCGGCATATGGAAGAAACAGCAGTAAGCACAGGGAAATATCTGCTTCTAAATCCAAAACGCAGCTATCTAACAGAACGGTTGTCAATGTGTGCACTCAACTTCCAGAGTTAAACCCGTGTGTGGATTCAGCAGTCTGCAAACACTTTCTTTGCAGTGTCCCAAAACTGGCGTTTTCAGCCCTTTACCGGCATATGGAAGAAACAGCAGTAAGCACAGGGAAATATCTGCTTCTAAATCCAAAACGCAGCTATCTAACAGAACGGTTGTCAATGTGTGCACTCAACTTCCAGAGTTAAACCCGTGTGTGGATTCAGCAGTCTGCAAACACTTTCTGTGCAGAGTCCCAAAACAGGCGTTTTCAGCCCATTACCGGCATATGGAAGAAACAGCAGTAAGCACAGGGAAATATCTGATTCTAAATCCAAAACGCAGCTATCTAACAGAACGGTTGTCAATGTGTGCACTCAACTTCCAGAGTTAAACCCGTGTGTGGATTCAGCAGTCTGCAAACACTTTCTCTGCAGAGTCCCAAAACAGGCGTTTTCAGCCCATTACCGGCATATGGAAGAAACAGCAGTAAGCACAGGGAAATATCTGCTTCTAAATCCAAAACGCAGCTATCTAACAGAACGGTTGTCAATGTGTGCACTCAACTTACAGAGTTAAACCCGTGTGTGGATTCAGCAGTCTGCAAACACTTTCTGTGCAGAGTCCCAAAACTGGCGTTTTCAGCCCATTACCGGCATATGGAAGAAACAGCAGTAAGCACAGGGAAATATCTGCTTCTAAATCCAAAACGCAGCTATCTAACAGAACGCTTGTTAATGTGTGCACTCAACTTCCAGAGTTAAACCCGTGTGTGGATTTAGCAGTCTGCAAACACTTTCTGTGCAGAGTCCCAAAACAGGCGTTTTCAGCCCATTACCGGCATATGGAAGAAACAGCAGTAAGCACAGGGAAATATCTGCTTCTAAATCCAAAACGCAGCTATCTAACAGAAAGGTTGTCAATGTGTGCACTCAACTTCCAGAGTTAAACCGGTGTGTGGATTCAGCAGTCTGCAAACACTTTCTCTGCAGAGTCCCAAAACAGGCGTTTTCAGTGCTTTACCGGCATATGGAAGAAACAGCAGTAAGCACAGGGAAATATCTGCTTCTAAACCCAAAACGCAGCTATTTAACAGAACGGTTGTCAATGTGTGCACTCAACTTCCAGAGTTAAACCCGTGTGTGGATTCAGCAGTCTGCAAACACTTTCTCTGCAGAGTCCCAAAACAGGCGTTTTCAGCCCATTACCGGCATATGGAAGAAACAGCAGTAAGCACAGGGAAATATCTGCTTCTAAATCCAAAACGCAGCTATCTAACAGAACGGTTGTCAATGTGTGCACTCAACTTCCAGAGTTAAACCCGTGTGTGGATTCAGCAGACTGCAAACACTTTCTCTGCAGAGTCCCAAAACAGGCGTTTTCAGCCCATTACCGGCATATGGAAGAAACAGCAGTAAGCACAGGGAAATATCTGCTTCTAAATCCAAAACGCAGCTATCTAACAGAACGGTTGTCAATGTGTGCACTCAATTTCCAGAGGTAAACCCGTGTGTGGAGTCAGCAGTCTGCAAACACTTTCTCTGCAGAGTCCCAAAACAGGCATTTTCAGCCCATTACCGGCATATGGAAGAAACAGCAGTAAGCACAGGGAAATATCTGCTTCTAAATCCAAAACGCAGCTATCTAACAGAACGGTTGTCAATGTGTGCACTCAACTTACAGAGTTAAACCCGTGTGTGGATTCAGCAGTCTGCAGAGACTTTGTGTGCAGAGTCCCAATACTGGCGTTTTCAGCCCATTACCGGCATATGGAAGAAACAGCAGTAAGCACAGGGAAATATCTGCTTCTAAATCCAAAACGCAGCTATCTAACAGAACGGTTGTCAATGTGTGCACTCAACTTCCACAGTTAAACCCGTGTGTGGATTCAGCAATCTGCAAACACTTTCTCTGCAGAGTCCCAAAACAGGCGTTTTCAGCCCATTACCGGAATATGGAAGAAACAGCAGTAAGCACAGGGAAATATCTGCTTCTAAATCCAAAACGCAGCTATCTAACAGAACGGTTGTCAATGTGTGCACTCAACTTCCAGAGTTAAACCCGTGTGTGGATTCAGCAGTCTGCAAACACTTTCTGTGCAGAGTCCCAAAACTGGCGTTTTCAGCCCATTACCGGCATATGGAAGAAAGAGCAGTAAGCACAGGGAAATATCTGCTTCTAAATCCAAAACGCAGCTATCTAACAGAACGGTTGTCAATGTGAGCAATCAACTTCCAGAGTTAAACCCATGTGTGGATTCAGCAGTCTGCAAACACTTTCTGTTCAGGGTCCCAAAACTGGAGTTTTCAGCCCATTACCGGCATATGGAAGAAACAGCAGTAAGCACAGGGAAATATCTGCTTCTAAATCCAAAACGCAGCTATCTAACAGAACGGTTGTCAATGTGTTCACTCAAATTCCAGAGTTAAACCCGTGTGTGGATTCAGCAGTCTGCAAACACTTTCTGTGCAGAGTCCCAAAACAGGCGTTTTCAGCCCATTACCGGCATATGGAAGAAACAGCAGTAAGCACAGGGAAATATCTGCTTCTAAATCCAAAACGCAGCTATCTAACAGAACGGTTGTCAATGTGTGCACTCAACTTCCAGAGTTAAACCCGTGTGTGGATTCAGCAGTCCGCAAACACTTTCTGTGCAGAGTCCCAAAAATGGCGTTTTCAGCCCATTACCGACATATGGAAGAAACAGCAGTAAGCACAGGGAAATATCTGCTTCTAAATCCAAAACGCAGCTATCTAACAGAACGGTTGTCAATGTGTGCACTCAACTTCCAGAGTTAAACCCGTGTGTGGATTCAGCAGTCTGCAAACACTTTCTGTGCAGAGTCACAAAACAGGCGTTTTCAGCCCATAACCGGCATATGGAAGAAACAGCAGTAAGCACAGGGAAATATCTGCTTCTAAATCCAAAACGCAGCTATCTAACAGAACGGTTGTCAATGTGTGCACTCAACTTCCAGAGTTAAACCCGTGTGTGGATTCAGCAGTCTGCAAACACTTTCTGTGCAGAGTCCCAAAACAGGCGTTTTCAGCCCCTTACCGGCATATGGAAGAAACAGCAGTAAGCACAGGGAAATATCTGCTTCTAAATCCAAAACGCAGCTATCTAACAGAACGGTTGTCAATGTGTGCACTCAATTTCCAGAGGTAAACCCGTGTGTGGAATCAGCAGTCTGCAAACACTTTCTCTGCAGAGTCCCAAAACAGGCGTTTTCAGCCCATTACCGGCATATGGAAGAAACAGCAGTAAGCACAGGGAAATATCTGCTTCTAAATCCAAAACGCAGCTATCTAACAGAACGGTTGTCAATGTGTGCACTCAACTTCCAGAGTTAAACCCGTGTGTGGATTCAGCAGTCTGCAAACACTTTCTTTGCAGTGTCCCAAAACTGGCGTTTTCAGCCCCTTACCGGCATATGGAAGAAACAGCAGTAAGCACAGGGAAATATCTGCTTCTAAATCCAAAACGCAGCTATCTAACAGAACGGTTGTCAATGTGTGCACTCAACTTCCAGAGTTAAACCCGTGTGTGGATTCAGCAGTCTGCAAACACTTTCTGTGCAGAGTCCCAAAACAGGCGTTTTCAGCCAATTACCGGCATATGGAAGAAACAGCAGTAAGCACAGGGAAATATCTGCTTCTAAATCCAAAACGCAGCTATCTAACAGAACGGTTGTCAATGTGTGCACTCAACTTCCAGAGTTAAACCCGTGTGTGGATTCAGCAGTCTGCAAACACTTTCTCTGCAGAGTCCCAAAACAGGCGTTTTCAGCCCATTACCGGCATATGGAAGAAACAGCAGTAAGCACAGGGAAATATCTGCTTCTAAATCCAAAACGCAGCTATCTAACAGAACGGTTGTCAATGTGTGCACTCAACTTCCAGAGTTAAACCCGTGTGTGGATTCAGCAGTCTGCAAACACTTTCTGTGCAGAGTCCCAAAACTGGCGTTTTCAGCCCATTACCGGCATATGGAAGAAACAGCAGTAAGCACAGGGAAATATCTGCTTCTAAATCCAAAACGCAGCTATCTAACAGAACGCTTGTTAATGTGTGCACTCAACTTCCAGAGTTAAACCCGTGTGTGGATTCAGCAGTCTGCAAACACTTTCTGTGCAGAGTCCCAAAACAGGCGTTTTCAGCCCATTACCGGCATATGGAAGAAACAGCAGTAAGCACAGGGAAATATCTGCTTCTAAATCCAAAACGCAGCTATCTAACAGAAAGGTTGTCAATGAGTGCACTCAACTTCCAGAGTTAAACCGGTGTGTGGATTCAGCAGTCTGCAAACACTTTCTCTGCAGAGTCCCAAAACAGGCGTTTTCAGTGCTTTACCGGCATATGGAAGAAACAGCAGTAAGCACAGGGAAATATCTGCTTCTAAACCCAAAACGCAGCTATTTAACAGAACGGTTGTCAATGTGTGCACTCAACTTCCACAGTTAAACCCGTGTGTGGATTCAGCAATCTGCAAACACTTTCTCTGCAGAGTCCCAAAACAGGCGTTTTCAGCCCATTACCGGAATATGGAAGAAACAGCAGTAAGCACAGGGAAATATCTGCTTCTAAATCCAAAACGCAGCTATCTAACAGAACGGTTGTCAATGTGTGCACTCAACTTCCAGAGTTAAACCCGTGTGTGGATTCAGCAGTCTGCAAACACTTTCTGTGCAGAGTCCCAAAACTGGCGTTTTCAGCCCATTACCGGCATATGGAAGAAAGAGCAGTAAGCACAGGGAAATATCTGCTTCTAAATCCAAAACGCAGCTATCTAACAGAACGGTTGTCAATGTGAGCAATCAACTTCCAGAGTTAAACCCATGTGTGGATTCAGCAGTCTGCAAACACTTTCTGTTCAGGGTCCCAAAACTGGAGTTTTCAGCCCATTACCGGCATATGGAAGAAACAGCAGTAAGCACAGGGAAATATCTGCTTCTAAATCCAAAACGCAGCTATCTAACAGAACGGTTGTCAATGTGTTCACTCAAATTCCAGAGTTAAACCCGTGTGTGGATTCAGCAGTCTGCAAACACTTTCTCTGCAGAGTCCCAAAACAGGCGTTTTCAGCCCATTACCGGCATATGGAAGAAAGAGCAGTAAGCACAGGGAAATATCTGCTTCTAAATCCAAAACGCAGCTATCTAACAGAACGGTTGTCAATGTGTGCACTCAACTTCCAGAGTTAAACCCGTGTGTGGATTCAGCAGTCCGCAAACACTTTCTGTGCAGAGTCCCAAAAATGGCGTTTTCAGCCCATTACCGACATATGGAAGAAACAGCAGTAAGCACAGGGAAATATCTGCTTCTAAATCCAAAACGCAGCTATCTAACAGAACGGTTGTCAATGTGTGCACTCAACTTCCAGAGTTAAACCCGTGTGTGGATTCAGCAGTCTGCAAACACTTTCTGTGCAGAGTCACAAAACAGGCGTTTTCAGCCCATAACCGGCATATGGAAGACACAGCAGTAAGCACAGGGAAATATCTGCTTCTAAATCCAAAACGCAGCTATCTAACAGAACGGTTGTCAATGTGTGCACTCAACTTCCAGAGTTAAACCCGTGTGTGGATTCAGCAGTCTGCAAACACTTTCTGTGCAGAGTCCCAAAACAGGCGTTTTCAGCCCATTACCGGCATATGGAAGAAACAGCAGTAAGCACAGGGAAATATCTGCTTCTAAATCCAAAACGCAGCTATCTAACAGAACGGTTGTCAATGTGTGCACTCAATTTCCAGAGGTAAACCCGTGTGTGGAATCAGCAGTCTGCAAACACTTTCTCTGCAGAGTCCCAAAACAGGCGTTTTCAGCCCATTACCGGCATATGGAAGAAACAGCAGTAAGCACAGGGAAATATCTGCTTCTAAATCCAAAACGCAGCTATCTAACAGAACGGTTGTCAATGTGTGCACTCAACTTCCAGAGTTAAACCCGTGTGTGGATTCAGCAGTCTGCAAACACTTTCTTTGCAGTGTCCCAAAACTGGCGTTTTCAGCCCTTTACCGGCATATGGAAGAAACAGCAGTAAGCACAGGGAAATATCTGCTTCTAAATCCAAAACGCAGCTATCTAACAGAACGGTTGTCAATGTGTGCACTCAACTTCCAGAGTTAAACCCGTGTGTGGATTCAGCAGTCTGCAAACACTTTCTGTGCAGAGTCCCAAAACAGGCGTTTTCAGCCCATTACCGGCATATGGAAGAAACAGCAGTAAGCACAGGGAAATATCTGCTTCTAAATCCAAAACGCAGCTATCTAACAGAACGGTTGTCAATGTGTGCACTCAACTTCCAGAGTTAAACCCGTGTGTGGATTCAGCAGTCTGCAAACACTTTCTCTGCAGAGTCCCAAAACAGGCGTTTTCAGCCCATTACCGGCATATTGAAGAAACAGCAGTAAGCACAGGGAAATATCTGCTTCTAAATCCAAAACGCAGCTATCTAACAGAACGGTTGTCAATGTGTGCACTCAACTTCCAGAGTTAAACCCGTGTGTGGATTCAGCAGTCTGCAAACACTTTCTGTGCAGAGTCCCAAAACTGGCGTTTTCAGCCCATTACCGGCATATGGAAGAAACAGCAGTAAGCACAGGGAAATATCTGCTTCTAAATCCAAAACGCAGCTATCTAACAGAACGCTTGTTAATGTGTGCACTCAACTTCCAGAGTTAAACCCGTGTGTGGATTCAGCAGTCTGCAAACACTTTCTGTGCAGAGTCCCAAAACAGGCGTTTTCAGCCCATTACCGGCATATGGAAGAAACAGCAGTAAGCACAGGGAAATATCTGCTTCTAAATCCAAAACGCAGCTATCTAACAGAAAGGTTGTCAATGTGTGCACTCAACTTCCAGAGTTAAACCGGTGTGTGGATTCAGCAGTCTGCAAACACTTTCTCTGCAGAGTCCCAAAACAGGCGTTTTCAGTGCTTTACCGGCATATGGAAGAAACAGCAGTAAGCACAGGGAAATATCTGCTTCTAAACCCAAAACGCAGCTATTTAACAGAACGGTTGTCAATGTGTGCACTCAACTTCCACAGTTAAACCCGTGTGTGGATTCAGCAATCTGCAAACACTTTCTCTGCAGAGTCCCAAAACAGGCGTTTTCAGCCCATTACCGGAATATAGAAGAAACAGCAGTAAGCACAGGGAAATATCTGCTTCTAAATCCAAAACGCAGCTATCTAACAGAACGGTTGTCAATGTGTGCACTCAACTTCCAGAGTTAAACCCGTGTGTGGATTCAGCAGTCTGCAAACACTTTCTGTGCAGAGTCCCAAAACTGGCGTTTTCAGCCCATTACCGGCATATGGAAGAAAGAGCAGTAAGCACAGGGAAATATCTGCTTCTAAATCCAAAACGCAGCTTTCTAACAGAACGGTTGTCAATGTGAGCAATCAACTTCCAGAGTTAAACCCATGTGTGGATTCAGCAGTCTGCATAACACTTTCTGTTCAGGGTCCCAAAACTGGAGTTTTCAGCCCATTACCGGCATATGGAAGAAACAGCAGTAAGCACAGGGAAATATCTGCTTCTAAATCCAAAACGCAGCTATCTAACAGAACGGTTGTCAATGTGTTCACCTCAAATTCCAGAGTTAAACCCGTGTGTGGATTCAGCAGTCTGCAAACATTTCTGTGCAGAGTCCCAAAACAGGCGTTTTCAGCCCATTACCGGCATATGGAAGAAAGAGCAGTAAGCAGAGGGAAATATCTGCTTCTAAATCCAAAACGCAGCTATCTAACAGAACGGTTGTCAATGTGTGCACTCAACTTCCAGAGTTAAACCCGTGTGTGGATTCAGCAGTCTGCAAACACTTTCTGTGCAGAGTCCCCAAAAATGGCGTTTTCAGCCCATTACCGACATATGGAAGAAACAGCAGTAAGCACAGGGAAATATCTGCTTCTAAATCCAAAACGCAGCTATCTAACAGAACGGTTGTCAATGTGTGCACTCAACTTCCAGAGTTAAACCCGTGTGTGGATTCAGCAGTCCTGCAAACACTTTCTGTGCAGAGTCACAAAACAGGCGTTTTCAGCCCATAACCGGCATATGGAAGAAACAGCAGTAAGCACAGGGAAATATCTGCTTCTAAATCCAAAACGCAGCTATCTAACAGAACGGTTGTCAATGTGTGCACTCAACTTCCAGAGTTAAAAACCCGTGTGTGGATTCAGCAGTCTGCAAACACTTTCTGTGCAGAGTCCCAAAACAGGCGTTTTCAGCCCATTACCGGCATATGGAAGAAACAGCAGTAAGCACAGGGAAATATCTGCTTCTAAATCCAAAACGCAGCTATCTAACAGACGGTTGTCAATGTGTGCACTCAATTTCCAGAGGTAAAACCCGTGTGTGGAATCAGCAGTCTGCAAACACTTTCTCTGCAGAGTCCCAAAACAGGCGTTTTCCAGCCCATTACCGGCATATGGAAGAAACAGCAGTAAGCACAGGGAAATATCTGCTTCTAAATCCAAAACGCAGCTATCTAACAGAACGGTTGTCAATGTGTGCACTCAACTTCCAGAGTTAAACCCGTGTGTGGATTCAGCAGTCTGCAAACACTTTCTTTGCAGTGTTCCCAAAACTGGCGTTTTCAGCCCATTACCGGCATATGGAAGAAACAGCAGTAAGGACAGGGAAATATCTGCTTCTAAATCCAAAACGCAGCTATCTAACAGAACGGTTGTCAATGTGTGCACTCAACTTCCAGAGTTAAACCCGTGTGTGGATTCAGCAGTCTGCAAACACTTTCTGTGCAGAGTCCCAAAACAGGCGTTTTCAGCCCATTACCGGCATATGGAAGAAACAGCAGTAAGCACAGGGAAATATCTGCTTCTAAATCCAAAACGCAGCTATCTAACAGAACGGTTGTCAATGTGTGCACTCAACTTCAGAGTTAAACCCCGTGTGTGGATTCAGCAGTCTGCAAACACTTTCTGTGCAGAGTCCCAAAACAGGCGTTTTCAGCCCATTACCGGCATATGGAAGAAACAGCAGTAAGCACAGGGAAATATCTGCTTCTAAATCCAAAACGCAGCTATCTAACAGAACGGTTGTCAATGTGTGCACTCAACTTCCAGAGTTAAACCCGTGTGTGGATTCAGCAGTCTGCAAACACTTTCTGTGCAGAGTCCCAAAACAGGGCGTTTTCCAGCCCATTACCCGGCATATGGAAGAAACAGCAGTAAGCACAGGGAAATATCTGCTTCTAAATCCAAAACGCAGCTATCTAACAGAACGGTTGTCAATGTGTGCACTCAACTTCCAGAGTTAAACCCGTGTGTGGATTCAGCAGTCTGCAAACACTTTCTCTGCAGAGTCCCAAAACAGGCGTTTTCAGCCCATTACCGGCATATGGAAGAAACAGCAGTAAGCACAGGGAAATATCTGCTTCTAAATCCAAAACGCAGCTATCTAACAGAACGGTTGTCAATGTGTGCACTCAACTTCCAGAGTTAAAACCCGTGTGTGGATTCAGCAGTCTGCAAACACTTTCTGTGCAGAGTCCCAAAACTGGCGTTTTCAGCCCATTACCACCGGCATATGGAAGAAAGAGCAGTAAGCACAGGGAAATATCTGCTTCAGCTATCTAACAGAACGGTTGTCAATGTGAGCAATCAACTTCCAGAGTTAAACCCATGTGTGGATTCAGCAGTCTGCAAACACTTTCTGTTCAGGGTCCCAAAACTGGAGTTTTCAGCCCATTACCGGCATATGGAAGAAACAGCAGTAAGCACAGGGAAATATCTGCTTCTAAATCCAAAACGCAGCTATCTAACAGAACGGTTGTCAATGTGTTCACTCAAATTCCAGAGTTAAACCCGTGTGTGGATTCAGCAGTCTGCAAACACTTTCTGTGCAGAGTCCCAAAACAGGCGTTTTCAGCCCATTACCGGCATATGGAAGAAAGAGCAGTAAGCACAGGGAAATATCTGCTTCTAAATCCAAAACGCAGCTATCTAACAGAACGGTTGTCAATGTGTGCACTCAACTTCCAGAGTTAAACCCGTGTGTGGATTCAGCAGTCCGCAAACACTTTCTGTGCAGAGTCCCAAAAATGGCGTTTTCAGCCCATTACCGACATATGGAAGAAACAGCAGTAAGCACAGGGAAATATCTGCTTCTAAATCCAAAACGCAGCTATCTAACAGAACGGTTGTCAATGTGTGCACTCAACTTCCAGAATTAAACCCGTGTGTGGATTCAGCAGTCTGCAAACACTTTCTGTGCAGAGTCACAAAACAGGCGTTTTCAGCCCATAACCGGCATATGGAAGAAACAGCAGTAAGCACAGGGAAATATCTGCTTCTAAATCCAAAACGCAGCTATCTAACAGAACGGTTGTCAATGTGTGCACTCAACTTCCAGAGTTAAACCCGTGTGTGGATTCAGCAGTCTGCAAACACTTTCTGTGCAGAGTCCCAAAACAGGCGTTTTCAGCCCATTACCGGCATATGGAAGAAACAGCAGTAAGCACAGGGAAATATCTGCTTCTAAATCCAAAACGCAGCTATCTAACAGAACGGTTGTCAATGTGTGCACTCAATTTCCAGAGGTAAACCCGTGTGTGGAATCAGCAGTCTGCAAACACTTTCTCTGCAGAGTCCCAAAACAGGCGTTTTCAGCCCATTACCGGCATATGGAAGAAACAGCAGTAAGCACAGGGAAATATCTGCTTCTAAATCCAAAACGCAGCTATCTAACAGAACGGTTGTCAATGTGTGCACTCAACTTCCAGAGTTAAACCCGTGTGTGGATTCAGCAGTCTGCAAACACTTTCTGTGCAGAGTCCCAAAAATGGCGTTTTCAGCCCATTACCGACATATGGAAGAAACAGCAGTAAGCACAGGGAAATATCTGCTTCTAAATCCAAAACGCAGCTATCTAACAGAACGGTTGTCAATGTGTGCACTCAACTTACAGAGTTAAACCCGTGTGTGGATTCAGCAGTCTGCAAACACTTTCTGTGCAGAGTCACAAAACAGGCGTTTTCAGCCCATAACCGGCATATGGAAGAAACAGCAGTAAGCACAGGGAAATATCTGCTTCTAAATCCAAAACGCAGCTATCTAACAGAACGGTTGTCAATGTGTGCACTCAACTTCCAGAGTTAAACCCGTGTGTGGATTCAGCAGTCTGCAAACACTTTCTGTGCAGAGTCCCAAAACAGGCGTTTTCAGCCCATTACCGGCATATGGAAGAAACAGCAGTAAGCACAGGGAAATATCTGCTTCTAAATCCAAAACGCAGCTATCTAACAGAACGGTTGTCAATGTGTGCACTCAATTTCCAGAGGTAAACCCGTGTGTGGAATCAGCAGTCTGCAAACACTTTCTCTGCAGAGTCCCAAAACAGGCGTTTTCAGCCCATTACCGGCATATGGAAGAAACAGCAGTAAGCACAGGGAAATATCTGCTTCTAAATCCAAAACGCAGCTATCTAACAGAACGGTTGTCAATGTGTGCACTCAACTTCCAGAGTTAAACCCGTGTGTGGATTCAGCAGTCTGCAAACACTTTCTTTGCAGTGTCCCAAAACTGGCGTTTTCAGCCCTTTACCGGCATATGGAAGAAACAGCAGTAAGCACAGGGAAATATCTGCTTCTAAATCCAAAACGCAGCTATCTAACAGAACGGTTGTCAATGTGTGCACTCAACTTCCAGAGTTAAACCCGTGTGTGGATTCAGCAGTCTGCAAACACTTTCTGTGCAGAGTCCCAAAACAGGCGTTTTCAGCCCATTACCGGCATATGGAAGAAACAGCAGTAAGCACAGGGAAATATCTGATTCTAAATCCAAAACGCAGCTATCTAACAGAACGGTTGTCAATGTGTGCACTCAACTTCCAGAGTTAAACCCGTGTGTGGATTCAGCAGTCTGCAAACACTTTCTCTGCAGAGTCCCAAAACAGGCGTTTTCAGCCCATTACCGGCATATGGAAGAAACAGCAGTAAGCACAGGGAAATATCTGCTTCTAAATCCAAAACGCAGCTATCTAACAGAACGGTTGTCAATGTGTGCACTCAACTTACAGAGTTAAACCCGTGTGTGGATTCAGCAGTCTGCAAACACTTTCTGTGCAGAGTCCCAAAACTGGCGTTTTCAGCCCATTACCGGCATATGGAAGAAACAGCAGTAAGCACAGGGAAATATCTGCTTCTAAATCCAAAACGCAGCTATCTAACAGAACGCTTGTTAATGTGTGCACTCAACTTCCAGAGTTAAACCCGTGTGTGGATTTAGCAGTCTGCAAACACTTTCTGTGCAGAGTCCCAAAACAGGCGTTTTCAGCCCATTACCGGCATATGGAAGAAACAGCAGTAAGCACAGGGAAATATCTGCTTCTAAATCCAAAACGCAGCTATCTAACAGAAAGGTTGTCAATGTGTGCACTCAACTTCCAGAGTTAAACCGGTGTGTGGATTCAGCAGTCTGCAAACACTTTCTCTGCAGAGTCCCAAAACAGGCGTTTTCAGTGCTTTACCGGCATATGGAAGAAACAGCAGTAAGCACAGGGAAATATCTGCTTCTAAACCCAAAACGCAGCTATTAACAGAACGGTTGTCAATGTGTGCACTCAACTTCCAGAGTTAAACCCGTGTGTGGATTCAGCAGTCTGCAAACACTTTCTCTGCAGAGTCCCAAAACAGGCGTTTTCAGCCCATTACCGGCATATGGAAGAAACAGCAGTAAGCACAGGGAAATATCTGCTTCTAAATCCAAAACGCAGCTATCTACCAGAACGGTTGTCAATGTGTGCACTCAACTTCCAGAGTTAAACCCGTGTGTGGATTCAGCAGACTGCAAACCACTTTCTCTGCAGAGTCCCAAAACAGGCGTTTTCAGCCCATTACCGGCATATGGAAGAAACAGCAGTAAGCACAGGGAAATATCTGCTTCTAAATCCAAAACGCAGCTATCTAACAGAACGGTTGTCAATGTGTGCACTCAATTTCCAGAGGTAAACCCGTGTGCGGAGTCAGCAGTCTGCAAACACTTTCTCTGCAGAGTCCCAAAACAGGCATTTTCAGCCCATTACCGGCATATGGAAGAAACAGCAGTAAGCACAGGGAAATATCTGCTTCTAAATCCAAAACGCAGCTATCTAACAGAACGGTTGTCAATGTGTGCACTCAACTTACAGAGTTAAACCCGTGTGTGGATTCAGCAGTCTGCAGAGACTTTCTGTGCAGAGTCCCAATACTGGCGTTTTCAGCCCATTACCGGCATATGGAAGAAACAGCAGTAAGCACAGGGAAATATCTGCTTCTAAATCCAAAACGCAGCTATCTAACAGAACGCTTGTTAATGTGCACTCAACTTCCAGAGTTAAACCCGTGTGTGGATTCAGCAGTCTGCAAACACTTTCTGTGCAGAGTCCCAAAACAGGCCGTTTTTCAGCACATTACCGGCATATGGAAGAAACAGCAGTAAGCACAGGGAAATATCTGCTTCTAAATCCAAAACGCAGCTATCTAACAGAACGGTTGTCAATGTGTGCACTCAACTTCCAGAGTTAAAACCCGTGTGTGGATTCAGCAGTCTGCAAACACTTTCTTTGCAGTGTCCCAAAACTGGCGTTTTCAGCCCTTTACCCGGCATATGGAAGAAACAGCAGTAAGCACAGGGAAATATCTGCTTCTAAATCCAAAACGCAGCTATCTAACAGAAACGGTTGTCAATGTGTGCACTCAACTTCCAGAGTTAAACCCGTGTGTGGATTCAGCAGTCTGCAAACACTTTCTCTGCAGAGTCCCTAAAACAGGCGTTTTCAGCCCATTACCGGCATATGGAAGAAACAGCAGTAAGCACAGGGAAATATCTGCTTCTAAATCCAAAACGCAGCTATCTAACAGAACGGTTGTCAATGTGTGCACTCAACTTACAGAGTTAAACCCGTGTGTGGATTCAGCAGTCTGCAAACACTTTCTGTGCAGAGTCCCAAAACTGGCGTTTTCAGCCCATTACCGGCATATGGAAGAAACAGCAGTAAGCACAGGGAAATATCTGCTTCTAAATCCAAAACGCAGCTATCTAACAGAACGCTTGTTAATGTGTGCACTCAACTTCCAGAGTTAAACCCGTGTGTGGATTCAGCAGTCTGCAAACACTTTCTGTGCAGAGTCCCAAAACAGGCGTTTTCAGCCCATTACCGGCATATGGAAGAAACAGCAGTAAGCACAGGGAAATATCTGCTTCTAAATCCAAAACGCAGCTATCTAACAGAAAGGTTGTCAATGTGTGCACTCAACTTCCAGAGTTAAACCGGTGTGTGGATTCAGCAGTCTGCAAACACTTTCTCTGCAGAGTCCCAAAACAGGCGTTTTCAGTGCTTTACCGGCATATGGAAGAAACAGCAGTAAGCACAGGGAAATATCTGCTTCTAAACCCAAAACGCAGCTATTTAACAGAACGGTTGTCAATGTGTGCACTCAACTTCCAGAGTTAAACCCGTGTGTGGATTCAGCAGTCTGCAAACACTTTCTCTGCAGAGTCCCAAAACAGGCGTTTTCAGCCCATTACCGGCATATGGAAGAAACAGCAGTAAGCACAGGGAAATATCTGCTTCTAAATCCAAAACGCAGCTATCTAACAGAACGGTTGTCAATGTGTGCACTCAACTTCCAGAGTTAAACCCGTGTGTGGATTCAGCAGTCTGCAAACACTTTCTCTGCAGAGTCCCAAAACAGGCGTTTTCAGCCCATTACCGGCATATGGAAGAAACAGCAGTAAGCACAGGGAAATATCTGCTTCTAAATCCAAAACGCAGCTATCTAACAGAACGGTTGTCAATGTGTGCACTCAATTTCCAGAGGTAAACCCGTGTGTGGAGTCAGCAGTCTGCAAACACTTTCTCTGCAGAGTCCCAAAACAGGCATTTTCAGCCCATTACCGGGCATATGGAAGAAACAGCAGTAAGCACAGGGAAATATCTGCTTCTAAATCCAAAACGCAGCTATCTAACAGAACGGTTGTCAATGTGTGCACTCAACTTACAGAGTTAAACCCGTGTGTGGATTCAGCAGTCTGCAGAGACTTTCTGTGCAGAGTCCCAAAACTGGCGTTTTCAGCCCATTACCGGCATATGGAAGAAACAGCAGTAAGCACAGGGAAATATCTGCTTCTAAATCCAAAACGCAGCTATCTAACAGAACGCTTGTTAATGTGTGCACTCAACTTCCAGAGTTAAACCCGTGTGTGGATTCAGCAGTCTGCAAACACTTTCTGTGCAGAGTCCCAAAACAGGCGTTTTCAGCCCATTACCGGCATATGGAAGAAACAGCAGTAAGCACAGGGAAATATCTGCTTCTAAATCCAAAACGCAGCTATCTAACAGAACGGTTGTCAATGTGTGCACTCAACTTCCAGAGTTAAACCGTGTGTGGATTCAGCAGTCTGCAAACACTTTCTGTGCAGAGTCCCAATACTGGCGTTTTCAGCCCATTACCGCCATATGGAAGAAAGAGCAGTAAGCACAGGGAAATATCTGCTTCTAAATCCAAAACGCAGCTATCTAACAGAACGGTTGTCAATGTGTGCAATCAACTTCCAGAGTTAAACCCGTGTGTGGATTCAGCAGTCTGCAAACACTTTCTGTTCAGAGTCCCAAAACTGGCGTTTTCAGCCCATTACCGGCATATGGAAGAAACAGCAGTAAGCACAGGGAAATATCTGCTTCTAAATCCAAAACGCAGCTATCTAACAGAACGGTTGTCAATGTGTGCACTCAACTTCCAGAGTTAAACCCGTGTGTGGATTCAGCAGTCTGCAGACACTTTCTGTGCAGAGTCCCAAAACTGGCGTTTTCAGCCCATTACTGACATATGGAAGAAACAGCAGTAAGCACAGGGAAATATCTGCTTCTAAATCCAAAACGCAGCTATCTAACAGAACGGTTGTCAATGTGTGCACTCAACTTCCAGAGTTAAACCCGTGTGTGGATTCAGCAGTCTGCAAAACACTTTCTCTGCAGAGTCCCAAAACAGGCGTTTTCAGCCCATAACCGGCATATGGAAGAAACAGCAGTAAGCACAGGGAAGTATCTGCTTCTAAATCCAAAACGCAGCTATCTAACAGAACGGTTGTCAATGTGTGCACTCAACTTCCAGAGTTAAACCCGTGTGTGGATTCAGCCGTCTGGAAACACTTTCTCTGCAGAGTCCCAAAACAGGCGTTTTCAGCCCATTACCGGCATATGGAAGAAACAGCAGTAAGCACAGGGAAATATCTGCTTCTAAATCCAAAACGCAGCTATCTAACAGAACGGGTTGTCAATGTGTGCACTCAACTTCCACAGTTAAACCCGTGTGTGGATTCAGCAGTCTGCAAACACTTTCTCTGCAGAGTCCCAAAACAGGCGTTTTCAGCCCATTACCGGAATATGGAAGAAACAGCAGTAAGCACAGGGAAATATCTGCTTCTAAATCCAAAACGCAGCTATCTAACAGAACGGTTGTCAATGTGTGCACTCAACTTCCAGAGTTAAACCCGTGTGTGGATTCATCAGTCTGCAAACACTTTCTGTGCAGAGTCCCAAAACTGGCGTTTTCAGCCCATTACCGGCATATGGAATTAAGAGCAGTAAGCACAGGGAAATATCTGCTTCTAAATCCAAAACGCAGCTATCTAACAGAACGGTTGTCAATGTGAGCAATCAACTTCCAGAGCTAAACCCATGTGTGGATTCAGCAGTCTGCAAACACTTTCTGTTCAGAGTCCCCAAAACTGGAGTTTTCAGCCCATTACCGGCATATGGAAGAAACAGCAGTAAGCACAGGGAAATATCTGCTTCTAAATCCAAAACGCAGCTATCTAACAGAACGGTTGTCAATGTGTTCACTCAAATTCCAGAGTTAAACCCGTGTGTGGATTCAGCAGTCTGCAATCACTTTCTGTGCAGAGTCCCAAAACAGGCGTTTTCAGCCCATTACCGGCATATGGAAGAAACAGCAGTAAGCACAGGGAAATATCTGCTTCTAAATCCAAAACGCAGCTATCTAACAGAACGGTTGTCAATGTGTGCACTCAACTTCCAGAGTTAAACCCGTGTGTGGATTCAGCAGTCTGCAAACACTTTCTCTGCAGAGTCCCAAAAATGGCGTTTTCAGCCCATTACCGACATATGGAAGAAACAGCAGTAAGCACAGGGAAATATCTGCTTCTAAATCCAAAACGCAGCTATCTAACAGAACGGTTGTCAATGTGTGCACTCAACTTCCAGAGTTAAACCCGTGTGTGGATTCAGCAGTCTCCAAACACTTTCTGTGCAGAGTCACAAAACAGGCGTTTTCAGCCCATAACCGGCATATGGAAGAAACAGCAGTAAGCACAGGGAAATATCTGCTTCTAAATCCAAAACGCAGCTATCTAACAGAACGGTTGTCAATGTGTGCACTCAACTTCCAGAGTTAAACCCGTGTGTGGATTCAGCAGTCTGCAAACACTTTCTGTGCAGAGTCCCAAAACAGGCGTTTTCAGCCCATTACCGGCATATGGAAGAAACAGCAGTAAGCACAGGGAAATATCTGCTTCTAAATCCAAAACGCAGCTTATCTAACAGAACGGTTGTCAATGTGTGCACTCAATTTCCAGAGGTAAACCCGTGTGTGGAGTCAGCAGTCTGCAAACACTTTCTCTGCAGAGTCCCAAAACAGGCGTTTTCAGCCCATTACCGGCATATGGAAGAAAACAGCAGTAAGCTCAGGGAAATATCTGCTTCTAAATCCAAAACGCAGCTATCTAACAGAACGGTTGTCAATGTGTGCACTCAACTTCCAGAATTAAACCCGTGTGTGGATTCAGCAGTCTGCAAACACTTTCTCTGCAGAGTCCCAAAACTGGCGTTTTCAGCCCATTACCGGCATATGGAAGAAACAGCAGTAAGCACAGGGAAATATCTGCTTCTAAATCCAAAACGCAGCTATCTAACAGAACGGTTGTCAATGTGTGCACTCAACTTCCAGAGTTAAACCCGTGTGTGGATTCAGCAGTCTGCAAACACTTTCTGTGCAGAGTCCCAAAACAGGCGTTTTCAGCCCATTACCGGCATATGGAAGAAACAGCAGTAAGCACAGGGAAATATCTGCTTCTAAATCCAAAACGCAGCTATCTAACAGAACGGTTGTCAATGTGTGCACTCAACTTCCAGAGTTAAACCCGTGTGTGGATTCAGCAGTCTGCAAACACTTTCTCTGCAGAGTCCCAAAACAGGCGTTTCAGCCCATTACCGGCATATGGAAGAAACAGCAGTAAGCACAGGGAAATATCTGCTTCTAAATCCAAAACGCAGCTATCTAACAGAACGGTTGTCAATGTGTGCACTCAACTTCCAGAGTTAAACCCGTGTGTGGATTCAGCCGTCTGGAAACACTTTCTCTGCAGAGTCCCAAAACAGGCGTTTTCAGCCCATTACCGGCATATGGAAGAAACAGCAGTAAGCACAGGGAAATATCTGCTTCTATATCCAAAACGCAGCTATCTAACAGAACGGTTGTCAATGTGTGCACTCAACTTCCAGAGTTAAACCCGTGTGTGGATTCAGCAGTCTGCAAACACTTTCTGTGCAGAGTCCCAAAACTGGCGTTTTCAGCCCATTACCGGCATATGGAAGAAAGAGCAGTAAGCACAGGGAAATATCTGCTTCTAAATCCAAAACGCAGCTATCTAACAGAACGGTTGTCAATGTGTGCAATCAACTTCCAGAGTTAAACCCGTGTGTGGATTCAGCAGTCTGCAAAACACTTTCTGTTCAGAGTCCCAAAACTGGCGTTTTCAGCCCATTACCCGGCATATGGAAGAAACAGCAGTAAGCACAGGGAAATATCTGCTTCTAAATCCAAAACGCAGCTATCTAACAGAACGGTTGTCAATGTGTGCACTCAACTTCCAGAGTTAAACCCGTGTGTGGATTCAGCAGTCTGCAGACACTTTCTGTGCAGAGTCCCAAAACTGGCGTTTTCAGCCCATTACTGACATATGGAAGAAACAGCAGTAAGCACAGGGAAATATCTGCTTCTAAATCCAAAACGCAGCTATCTAACAGAACGGTTGTCAATGTGTGCACTCAACTTCCAGAGTTAAACCCGTGTGTGGATTCAGCAGTCTGCAAACACTTTCTGTGCAGAGTCCCAAAACTGGCGTTTTCAGCCCATTACCGGCATATGGAAGAAAGAGCAGTAAGCACAGGGAAATATCTGCTTCTAAATCCAAAACGCAGCTATCTAACAGAACGGTTGTCAATGTGTGCAATCAACTTCCAGAGTTAAACCCGTGTGTGGATTCAGCAGTCTGCAAACACTTTCTGTTCAGAGTCCCAAAACTGGCGTTTTCAGCCCATTACCGGCATATGGAAGAAACAGCAGTAAGCACAGGGAAATATCTGCTTCTAAATCCAAAACGCAGCTATCTAACAGAACGGTTGTCAATGTGTGCACTCAACTTCCAGAGTTAAACCCGTGTGTGGATTCAGCAGTCTGCAGACACTTTCTGTGCAGAGTCCCAAAACTGGCGTTTTCAGCCCATTACTGACATATGGAAGAAACAGCAGTAAGCACAGGGAAATATCTGCTTCTAAATCCAAAACGCAGCTATCTAACAGAAACGGTTGTCAATGTGTGCACTCAACTTCCAGAGTTAAACCCGTGTGTGGATTCAGCAGTCTGCAAACACTTTCTCTGCAGAGTCCCAAAACAGGCGTTTCAGCCCATTACCGGCATATGGAAGAAACAGCAGTAAGCACAGGGAAGTATCTGCTTCTAAATCCAAAACGCAGCTATCTAACAGAACGGTTGTCAATGTGTGCACTCAACTTCCAGAGTTAAACCCGTGTGTGGATTCAGCCGTCTGGAAACACTTTCTCTGCAGAGTCCCAAAACAGGCGTTTTCAGCCCATTACCGGCATATGGAAGAAACAGCAGTAAACACAGGGAAATATCTGCTTCTAAATCCAAAACGCAGCTATCTAACAGAACGGTTGTCAATGTGTGCACTCAACTTCCACAGTTAAACCCGTGTGTGGATTCAGCAGTCTGCAAACACTTTCTCTGCAGAGTCCCAAAACAGGCGTTTTCAGCCCATTACCGGAATATGGAAGAAACAGCAGTAAGCACAGGGAAATATCTGCTTCTAAATCCAAAACGCAGCTATCTAACAGAACGGTTGTCAATGTGTGCACTCAACTTCCAGAGTTAAACCCGTGTGTGGATTCATCAGTCTGCAAACACTTTCTGTGCAGAGTCCCAAAACTGGCGTTTTCAGCCCATTACCGGCATATGGAAGAAAGAGCAGTAAGCACAGGGAAATATCTGCTTCTAAATCCAAAACGCAGCTATCTAACAGAACGGTTGTCAATGTGAGCAATCAACTTCCAGAGCTAAACCCATGTGTGGATTCAGCAGTCTGCAAACACTTTCTGTTCAGAGTCCCAAAACTGGAGTTTTCAGCCCATTACCGGCATATGGAAGAAAACAGCAGTAAGCACAGGGAAATATCTGCTTCTAAATCCAAAACGCAGCTATCTAACAGAACGGTTGGTCAATGTGTTCACTCAAATTCCAGAGTTAAACCCGTGTGTGGATTCAGCAGTCTGCAAACACTTTCTGTGCAGAGTCCCAAAACAGGCGTTTTCAGCCCATTACCGGCATATGGAAGAAACAGCAGTAAGCACAGGGAAATATCTGCTTCTAAATCCAAAACGCAGCTATCTAACAGAACGGTTGTCAATGTGTGCACTCAACTTCCAGAGTTAAACCCGTGTGTGGATTCAGCAGTCTGCAAACACTTTCTGTGCAGAGTCCCAAAAATGGCGTTTTCAGCCCATTACCGACATATGGAAGAAACAGCAGTAAGCACACGGAAATATCTGCTTCTAAATCCAAAACGCAGCTTTCTAACAGAACGGTTGTCAATGTGTGCACTCAACTTCCAGAGTTAAACCCGTGTGTGGATTCAGCAGTCTGCAAACACTTTCTGTGCAGAGTCACAAAACAGGCGTTTTCAGCCCATAACCGGCATATGGAAGAAACAGCAGTAAGCACAGGGAAATATCTGCTTCTAAATCCAAAACGCAGCTATCTAACAGAACGGTTGTCAATGTGTGCACATCAACTTCCAGAGTTAAACCCGTGTGTGGATTCAGCAGTCTGCAAACACTTTCTGTGCAGAGTCCCAAAACAGGCGTTTTCAGCCCATTACCGGCATATGGAAGAAACAGCAGTAAGCACAGGGAAATATCTGCTTCTAAATCCAAAACGCAGCTATCTAACAGAACGGTTGTCAATGTGTGCACTCAATTTCCAGAGGTAAACCCGTGTGTGGAGTCAGCAGTCTGCAAACACTTTCTCTGCAGAGTCCCAAAACAGGCGTTTTCAGCCCATTACCGGCATATGGAAGAAACAGCAGTAAGCACAGGGAAATATCTGCTTCTAAATCCAAAACGCAGCTATCTAAGAGAACGGTTGTCAATGTGTGCACTCAACTTCCAGAGTTAAACCCGTGTGTGGATTCAGCAGTCTGCAAACACTTTCTCTGCAGAGTCCCAAAACTGGCGTTTTCAGCCCATTACCGCAT